>NC_051225.1:17783257-18038257 GCF_015220715.1 Pygocentrus nattereri
GTCATGTCAGAAAACTGAAAGGAAAAACAAATTTTATGACATGAACAAATAAATGGTTAACTTGGCTTAAGAAACCAGTACAATAATGAAACCGTCGTTCTCTACACTGAAAAAGCCTGAAAATGCGATTCCTGCACTCCTGAAGCGCCCACACGCTGTAAAAAGGCCAGAGACGTTGTGCAGTGAGCTGTTAACTTTAAAACTTTGGGATAATCATAAACAGACATTTCTGACATGAAAATCACTTGTCATGTCAGAAAACTGAAAGGAAAAACAAATTTTATGACATGAACAAATAAATGGTTAACTTGGCTTAAGAAACCAGTACAATAATGAAACCGTCGTTCTCTACACTGAAAAAGCCTGAAAATGCGATTCCTGCACTCCTGAAGCGCCCACACGCTGTAAAAAGGCCAGAGACGTTGTGCAGTGAGCTGTTAACTTTAAAACTTTGGGATAATCATAAACAGACATTTCTGACATGAAAATCACTTGTCATGTCAGAAAACTGAAAGGAAAAACTAATTTTATGACATGAACAAATAAATGGTTAACTTGGCTTAAGAAACCAGTACAATAATGAAACCGTCGCTCTCTACACTGAAAAAGCCTGAAAATGCGATTCCTGCACTCCTGAAGCGCCCACACGCTGTAAAAAGGCCAGAGACGTTGTGCAGTGAGCTGTTAACTTTAAAACTTTGGGATAATCATAAACAGACATTTCTGACATGAAAATCACTTGTCATGTCAGAAAACTGAAAGGAAAAACAAATTTTTTGACATGAACAAATAAATCAAATCAAATCAAATCAAATTTATTTATATAGCGCTTTTTACAACTGATGTTGTCACAAAGCAGCTTTACAAAAATGGGAATCACAGCACAGAGAATCAGACAAAACACTGAACATAATATACAGAATATACAGAACCCCCGTGAGCGCTGAGGCAAGGAAAAACTCCCTCAGAGCTGGAGGAGGAAGAAACCTCGGGAGGACCAAGACTCACATCTAAAGGGGGGGACCATCCTACCACTGGTCAGACAACTTATAAGTTAAACATTGAAAAGTCAATTTTACATCCACGCAGTTCTAATATATTCAGGTGTGTATAATCAACAGTGGAAACAATTCGAGTTCATATAGATTTGGATGTGATCTGTAGTGGAGAAGCTGCGTTCCAGAAACTTCCATCAGTCTGGTCAATCAGGGGGACAGGGGGACTTGAGGGTGGGACATCCATCAGTATTGGGCAGGACCGGTGGACAGTCAGTAACTCGGAGGAAGGAAAGATTTAGGAATTAGTTTAGACTGGATTTATGAAGAACAGAAAATGTAAAAAATTATCAGAGTGTGACTAATGACTCCGGCAGGTCTGAATATGACAGCCTAACTAAAGGGAGAGAGCCAGAAGGTAACATAGACACGGAGGCTCCCTGAGACACTGGCATTCACCCACTCCACCGTCCACAAACCTGAGTGACTGCATGTAGTGAGTGACAGCAGCACCAGCATCTCAGTTTACCCACAATTCACTATGTCCATGAACCCCTGGATCTGCAGCCTTATCTAAAGGGAATTAACATTAACTACCAAAAGCTAAACTAAACAAGTAAGTTTTTAGTCTAGACTTAAAGATTGAGACTGTGTCTGAGTCCCGAACATTATCGGGGAGATTATTCCAGAGTTGGGGCGCTTTATAAGAGAAAGCTCTTCCTCCTGCAGAGCTTCTCTGAATTTTGGGAACTACTAGGAAGCCAGCACCCTGTGATCTAAGTAATCGTGGTGGTTCATAATAGGAGATAAGGTCTCTCAGATACTCAGGAGCGAGCCCATGTAGGGCTTTATACGTTAACAGGAGAATTTTATAGTCTATGCGGAATTTGACTGGAAGCCAGTGAAGAGCTGATAGGACTGGACTAATATGGTCAAATTTTCTAGTTTTAGTAAGGACCCTGGCTGCAGCATTTTGAACTAGGTGAAGTTTATTTAAGTTACTGCTAGAACATCCTGACAGTAGCGCATTACAGTAGTCTAGCCTTGACGTAATGAAGGCATGTACTAATTTTTCTGCGTCATGTAAGGATAAAGCATTTCTTAGCTTGGCGATGTTACGGAGATGTAGAAAAGCTGTTTTAGTAACATTAGATATGTGTTTATCAAATGCTAGATCTGAATCTATGATAACGCCAAGATTTTTAGCTGTTGAACCAGGTGTGACTGAGAAGTCGGCCAGATTCAACATTAGGTGTGATAATTTATTTCTAGCAGCTTTAGGGCCTAATAGAAGAACTTCTGTTTTATCACTATTTAATAGAAGAAAGTTGTGTGACATCCATGATTTCACATCTTTTACGCAATCCTCCATTTTCTTTATTCTCTGTTTGTCATCAGGTTTGGCTGATATGAAGAGCTGCGTGTCGTCTGCATAACAATGAAAATTAACATTATGTTTTCTAATAACTTTGCCCAGGGGGAGCATGTATAACGTAAATAATAACGGTCCTAAGATAGAGCCTTGTGGAACTCCATATCTAACCTTTGTATAATTGGAGGGTATATTATTTACCCTCACAAACTGAAAACGATCGGTCAAGTATGATTTGAACCATGATAAGGCAGTTCCAGTTATACCGACCATTTTCTCTAATCTTTCTAGGAGGATATTATGATCTATTGTATCAAAAGCTGCGCTCAGATCAAGAAGTACCAGTAAAGAAACGCAGCCTTGGTCAGCGGCAAGAAGCAGATCATTTGTTATCTTAACTAGAGCTGTCTCAGTGCTATGATGAGGCCTAAATCCAGATTGGAATTTTTCATAGATCTGGTTTCTTTGCAGATAAGAGCCAAGTTGTTGGGCCACGGCCTTTTCTAAAATCTTAGAAATAAATGGTAAATTTGAAATAGGTCTATAGTTAGATAGTACACTAGGATCAAGATTTGGTTTCTTGATCAAAGGTTTAATTACTGCTAGTTTAAAGGCTTTGGGAACATACCCCAGGTTTAATGATGAGTTTACTATTGTTAATAGTGGTTTAATTATGTCTGGTAATACCTGTTTTAATAGTTTTGTGGGAACTGCATCAAGTGTACAGGTTGTGCAGTTTGATGAGGAGATAATTTTCTCCAGTTCTAAATGATGTAGTGGGTTAAAAACTTCCAACCTGACTTCGGTAGCTGGATTTTGTTCTATATCAGCCACACCAGATGACAGACAAGATGTGTTATTTATCTGTTGAATTTTGTCCCGAATATTTTCGATTTTATTATCAAAATAGTCCATAAAAGCATTGCTAGTGTGGATTGCTGGAATCTGAGGATCAGTACCTGCCTGATTTTTAGTCAGTTTAGAAATAACACTAAAGAGAACTCTAGGGTTGTTTTTATTAATCTCGATCTGAGAGGCCAGATACTCTGAGCGGGCTTTATTAATTTCTCTTCTATATTCAACAATACTGTCTTTCCAAGCAGAGTGGAATACTTCCAGTTTGGTTGATCGCCATTTTCGCTCAAAATTTCGTACTAATTGCTTTAAAGTACGAGTTTGGTCGTTATACCACAGCGCAAGTTTTTTCTGTCTCTCTTTTTTGTGTTTAAGTGGTGCTACACCATCTAAAGTAGACCGGAAGGTATTTTCTAAACAATCAGTTAGTTTGTCTAGTTCTGCTGGGTTACCTGGAGAGTACACTATGGTTGATAAATCAGGAAGGTTATCAGTAAATTGTTGAGCGGTAAAGGGCGTTATTGAACGTTTCATAGAGTAGCTGGGGGATGTACGTATATTATGACTAAGATGAAGTTTAAAAGAAATAAGATAATGATCTGAGATTACTGAGGTTTGAGAAAGAATATCTAGGTTATCTATGCTAACACCCAGGGTCAAAACCAGATCCAGAGTATGATTACAGTAATGCGTAGGTCCTGTTACATTTTGAGCAATACCAACTGAGTCTAGAATTGATGCAAAAGCCTTTTTTAATGAGTCATCAACTTTTTCAAAATGAATGTTGAAGTCTCCTACTATAATTACTTTATCACTACAAACTGCTAAATCTGCAGCGAAATCACTAAATTCTTTTAAAAATTCTACATAGGGTCCTGGTGGTCTGTAAATATTAATTAAAGAAAATGCATTCTGTTTTGTAAATGGTTAACTTGGCTTAAGAAACCAGTACAATAATGAAACCGTCGTTCTCTACACTGAAAAAGCCTGAAAATGCGATTCCTGCACTCCTGAAGCGCCCACACGCTTTAAAAAGGCCAGAGACGTTGTGCAGTGAGCTGTTAACTTTAAAACTTTAGGATTATTATAAAGACTGGCGACCTGTCCAGGGTGTATCCTGCCTTCCGCCCGAAGACTGCTGGGATAGGCTCCAGCACCCCCCCGCGACCCTGACGGAGAAGCGGCTTAGATAATGGATGGATGGATGGATGGATGGATTATTATAAAAAGACATTTCTGACATGAAAATCACTTGTCATGTCAGAAAACTGAAAGGAAAAACAAATTTTATGACATGGACAAATAAATGGTTAACTTGGCTTAAGAAACCAGTACAATAATGAAACCGTCGTTCTCTACACTTAAAAAGCCTGAAAATGCGATTCCTGCACTCCTGAAGCGCCCACACGCTGTAAAAAGGCCAGAGACGTTGTGCAGTGAGCTGTTAACTTTAAAACTTTGGGATAATCATAAACAGACATTTCTGACATGAAAATCACTTGTCATGTCAGAAAACTGAAAGGAAAAACAAATTTTATGACATGAACAAATAAATGGTTAACTTGGCTAAAGAAACCAGTACAATAATTAAACCGTCGTTCTAAACACTCAAAAAGCCTGATATCGCGGTTGCTGCACTCCAGAAGCGCCAAAACGCTGTAAAAAGGCCAGAGACGTTGTGCAGTGAGCTGTTAACTTTAAAACTTTGGGATAATCATAAACAGACATTTCTGACATGAAAATCACTTGTCATGTCAGAAAACTGAAAGGAAAAACAAATTTTATGACATGAACAAATAAATGGTTAACTTGGCTTAAGAAACCAGTACAATAATGAAACCGTCGTTCTCTACACTGAAAAAGCCTGAAAAGGAGATTCCTGCACTCCTGAAGCGCCCACACGCTGTAAAAAGGCCAGAGACGTTCTGCAGTGAGCTGTTAACTTTAAAACTTTGGGATAATCATAAACAGACATTTCTGACATGAAAATCACTTGTCATGTCAGAAAACTGAAAGGAAAAACAAATTTTATGACATGAACAAATAAATGGTTAACTTGGCTTAAGAAACCAGTACAATAATGAAACCGTCGCTCTCTACACTGAAAAAGCCTGAAAATGCGATTCCTGCACTCCTGAAGCGCCCACACGCTTTAAAAAGGCCAGAGACGTTGTGCAGTGAGCTGTTAACTTTAAAACTTTAGGATTATTATAAAGACTGGCGACCTGTCCAGGGTGTATCCTGCCTTCCGCCCGAAGACTGCTGGGATAGGCTCCAGCACCCCCCCGCGACCCTGACGGAGAAGCGGCTTAGATAATGGATGGATGGATGGATGGATGGATTATTATAAAAAGACATTTCTGACATGAAAATCACTTGTCATGTCAGAAAACTGAAAGGAAAAACAAATTTTATGACATGGACAAATAAATGGTTAACTTGGCTTAAGAAACCAGTACAATAATGAAACCGTCGTTCTCTACACTGAAAAAGCCTGAAAATGCGATTCCTGCACTCCTGAAGCGCCCACACGCTGTAAAAAGGCCAGAGACGTTGTGCAGTGAGCTGTTAACTTTAAAACTTTGGGATAATCATAAACAGACATTTCTGACATGAAAATCACTTGTCATGTCAGAAAACTGAAAGGAAAAACAAATTTTATGACATGAACAAATAAATGGTTAACTTGGCTTAAGAAACCAGTACAATAATGAAACGTCGTTCTCTACACTGAAAAAGCCTGAAAATGCGATTCCTGCACTCCTGAAGCGCCCACACGCTGTAAAAAGGCCAGAGACGTTGTGCAGTGAGCTGTTAACTTTAAAACTTTAGGATTATTATAAAGACTGGCGACCTGTCCAGGGTGTATCCTGCCTTCCGCCCGAAGACTGCTGGGATAGGCTCCAGCACCCCCCCGCGACCCTGACGGAGAAGCGGCTTAGATAATGGATGGATGGATGGATGGATGGATTATTATAAAAAGACATTTCTGACATGAAAATCACTTGTCATGTCAGAAAACTGAAAGGAAAAACAAATTTTATGACATGGACAAATAAATGGTTAACTTGGCTTAAGAAACCAGTACAATAATGAAACCGTCGTTCTCTACACTTAAAAAGCCTGAAAATGCGATTCCTGCACTCCTGAAGCGCCCACACGCTGTAAAAAGGCCAGAGACGTTGTGCAGTGAGCTGTTAACTTTAAAACTTTGGGATAATCATAAACAGACATTTCTGACATGAAAATCACTTGTCATGTCAGAAAACTGAAAGGAAAAACAAATTTTATGACATGAACAAATAAATGGTTAACTTGGCTTAAGAAACCAGTACAATAATGAAACCGTCGTTCTCTACACTGAAAAAGCCTGAAAATGCGATTCCTGCACTCCTGAAGCGCCCACACGCTGTAAAAAGGCCAGAGACGTTGTGCAGTGAGCTGTTAACTTTAAAACTTTAGGATTATTATAAAAAGACATTTCTGACATGAAAATCACTTGTCATGTCAGAAAACTGAAAGGAAAAACAAATTTTATGACATGAACAAATAAATGGTTAACTTGGCTTAAGAAACCAGTACAATAATAAAACCGTCGTTCTCTACACTGAAAAAGCCTGAAAAGGCGATTCCTGCACTCCTGAAGCGCCCACACGCTGTAAAAAGGCCAGAGACGTTGTGCAGTGAGCTGTTAACTTTAAAACTTTCGGATAATCATAAACAGACATTTCTGACATGAAAATCACTTGTCATGTCAGAAAACTGAAAGGAAAAACAAATTTTATGACATGAACAAATAAATGGTTAACTTGGCTTAAGAAACCAGTACAATAATGAAACCGTCGTTCTCTACACTGAAAAAGCCTGAAAATGCGATTCCTGCACTCCTGAAGCGCCCACACGCTGTAAAAAGGCCAGAGACGTTGTGCAGTGAGCTGTTAACTTTAAAACTTTGGGATAATCATAAACAGACATTTCTGACATGAAAATCACTTGTCATGTCAGAAAACTGAAAGGAAAACAAATTTTATGACATGAACAAATAAATCGTTAACTTGGCTAAAGAAACCAGTACAATAATGAAACCGTTGTTCTATACACTCAAAAAGCCTGATAAGGCGATTCCTGCACTCCAGAAGCTCCAAAACGATCTAAAAAGTCCAAAGACGCTGTGCAGTGAGCTGTTAACATGAAAACATTGGCATTGTTTTAAACAGACATTTCTGGCATGAAACTCACTTGTCATGTCAGAAAACTGAAAGCAAAACACATTTTATGACATGAACAAATAAATGGTTAACTTGGCTTAAGAAACCAGTACAATAATGAAACCGTCGTTCTCTACACTGAAAAAGCCTGAAAATGCGATTCCTGCACTCCTGAAGCGCCCACACGCTGTAAAAAGGCCAGAGACGTTGTGCAGTGAGCTGTTAACTTTAAAACTTTGGGATAATCATAAACAGACATTTCTGACATGAAAATCACTTGTCATGTCAGAAAACTGAAAGGAAAAACAAATTTTATGACATGAACAAATAAATGGTTAACTTGGCTTAAGAAACCAGTACAATAATGAAACCGTCGTTCTCTACACTGAAAAAGCCTGAAAAGGCGATTCCTGCACTCCTGAAGCGCCCACACGCTGTAAAAAGGCCAGAGACGTTGTGCAGTGAGCTGTTAACTTTAAAACTTTGGGATAATCATAAACAGACATTTCTGACATGAAAATCACTTGTCATGTCAGAAAACTGAAAGGAAAAACAAATTTTATGACATGAACAAATAAATGGTTAACTTGGCTAAACAAACCAGTAACAATAATGAAACTGTCGTTCTATACACTCAAAAAGCCTGATAACGCGATTCCTGCACTCCAGAAGCGCCAAAACGTTACAGCAAGCAAGAAGTGCTCAAACGCGATAAAAAGGCCACAGACATCTTGCAGTGAGATGGTAAAATGAAAGCTTTTGGATTGTTTTAAACAGACATTTCTGGCATGAAACTCACTTATGTCAGAAAACTGAAAGCAAAACACATTTTATGACAAGGACAACTACCTCGTTACCTTGGCTAAAGAAACCAGTACAATAATTAAACCCTCGTTCTAAACACTCAAAAAGCCTGATAACGCGGTTCCTGCACTCCAGAAGTGCCCACACGCTGTAAAAAGGCAAGAGACGTTGTGCAGTGAGCTGTTAACTTTAAAACTTTGGGATTATTATAAACAGACATTTCTGACATGAAAATCACTTGTCATGTCAGAAAACTGAAAGGAAAACACATTTTATGACATGGACAACTAAATCGGTAACGTGGCTAAAGAAACCAGAACAATAATGAAACCGTCATTCTATACACTCAAAAAGCCTGATAAGGCGATTCCTGCACTCCAGACTGTAGTGGTGAAGAGGGAGTTGAGCCAAAAGGTGAAGCTCTCTGTTTACCGGTCAATCTACATCCCAACCTATGGTCATGAGCTGTGGGTAATGACCGAAAGAACGAGATCGCGAATACAAGCAACGGAAATGAGCTTTCTTCGTTTGGAGTAATGGGATGGCAAACCTGTGAAAAGTGTCTGGTTGATTCTGTGTATACCACTATTTAAAGTCCAATGAAACAGGCAAATCAAAGTGCTATCATATCTGACCATCACATTCCTAAAGCGTAGTCTCTCATATACTCCACAAAGAACAAGAGATATGATTGTAGGAATTTGGAGTAATGAGATGGCAAACTTTTGAAAAGTTTGAATTCATGTCTGTATAGACCACAATTTGATGTCCCATAAAAGAGGCAGATCATAGTGTTATCATATCACACTATGATATTTCTGAAGAACACTCTCTCATGTATTCATTTTAGGAGGCAAAAGTCATATTACTCCATGAATTTGTAGTAATGGGATGGCAAACATGAGACAAGTGTAGGTGGGATTCTGTATATACCATTATTTGAAGTCCCATAAAACAGGAAAATCAAAGTATTATCCGACCTACTAAAATCCTTAAGAACACTCCTTCCTGTATTCATTGTATTAGGAATCAATGTTACTACTGTAGGAATTTGAAGTAATGGGATGACAAACTTCTGGAAAGTTTGCATTTGTTTCAGTATAGACCAGAGTTTGGGGTCCGATAAAAAAGGGAAGTCAGAGTGTTCATCTATCAGACCACCATATTCCTGAAGAACACTCTCTCCTGTATTCATGATATGAGGAAAAAGAGATATTACCATAGGAATTTGAAGTAATGGGATGGCAAATTTCTGAAAAGTTTGAAAACGCTTCTGTATAGACCACAATTTGATGTCCCATAAAATAGGCAAATCAGAGTGTTATGATATCGGACCACAATATTCCTGTAGAACTCTCTCTCATATATTCATGTTATGAGGAACAAGTGATATTACAGTAGGAATTTGGAGTAATGGGCTGGAAAACTTGTGAAAAGTGTGTGTGCTTCTGTATATACCACTATTTGAAGTCCCATAAAACAGGCAAATTAATGTGCTATTGTATCCAACCACCACATTCTTAAATAACCCTCTCTCTTGTACTCTAG
Organism: Pygocentrus nattereri; assembly: GCF_015220715.1. Lineage (NCBI taxonomy): Eukaryota > Metazoa > Chordata > Actinopteri > Characiformes > Serrasalmidae > Pygocentrus > Pygocentrus nattereri. Next base: position 17,793,040 of record NC_051225.1, read on the forward strand.
ATATGAGGAACAAGTGTTTTAAAAGCAGGAATTTGGAATAATGGGATGACAATCTTGTGAAAAGTGTGAATTCGTTTTTGTATAGACAGTTTGAGGTCCGATAAAAACGCAAATCAGAGTGTTTATGTATCACATCACCATATTCCTGAAGAACACTCTCCTGTATTCGTGGTATGAAGAACAAATGATATTACTTCAGGAATTTGGAGTAATGGGGTGGCAAACGTGTGTAAATTGTCTGTGTGATTCTGTATATACCACTATTTGCAGTCCCATAAAACGGGCAAATCAAAGTGTTATCATATGCGCCCTACTAAAATCCTAAAGTACACTCCTTCATGTACTCACAATATGAGGAACAAATGATGTTACTGTAGGAGTGTGGAGTAAGGGGTTGGCAAACTTGTGAAAAGTGTGAATTCGTTTTTGTATAGATTTGAGGTCTGATGAAAAAAAAGGCAAATCAGAGTATCATGTCAGAAAGAAGTGATATTACAGTAGAAATTTGGAGTAATGGGATAACAAACTTGAGAAAATTGTCCGTGTGATTCTTTATATAGCAGTATGTGAAATCCCATGAAAAAAGCCAGTCAAAGTGTTATCATATCATACCACCATACTCCCAAACAACACTGTCTCATGTACTCATATTATGAGTAGCAAGTGCTTTTACAGTAGGAACAGAGTAATGGGATAGCAAACTTGTGACCTTTATGGTCTGTATAGCATCCATTCGGTTCTATACAGACCATGGAACAAGCAAATCACAGTGATATCATATGAGTCCACAATATTCCTGACAGACACTCTCTCATGTATTCATGGTATGAGGAACTAGTGATATTAGCATAGGAATTTGGAGTAATGGGATGGCAAACTTGTGAAAAATGTCTGTGTGCTTCTGTGTGTACCACTATTTGAAGTCCCATAAAACAGGCAATTCAAAGTGTTATCAAATTCGACCGACAAATTCCTAAGGAACGCTCTCTCATGTACTCATGTTCTGAGGAATAAGTGACATTACTGTAGGAATTTGGAGTAATGGGATGGCAAACTTGTGAAAAGTGTGAATTCGTTTCTGTATAGACCAAAATTCTGGTCTGTATAGACCAGAATAAGCAAATCAGAATGTTATCATATGAGACCACCATGTAACTGAAGAACCCTCTCTCAGGTACTCATGGTATGAGAACCAAGTAATATTACTCTATATACTGTGCTCTTGGCGGCGCGGTGGCTTGGTGGGTAGCACTGTCGCCTCACAGCGAGGAGGGCCTGGGTTCGATTCCCCGGCCGGGCGGCCAGGGTCCTCTCTGTGTGGAGTTTGCATGTTCTCCCCGTGTCTGCGTGGGTTTCCTCCGGGTTCTCCGGTTTCCTCCCACAGTCCAAAGACATGCAGTCAGGCCAATTGGACATGCTAAAATTGCCCATAGGTGTGAGTGTGTGAGTGACTGTCTGTGTCTGTCTGTCTGCCCTGCGATGGACTGGCGACCTGTCCAGGGTGTATCCTGCCTTCCGCCCGAAGACTGCTGGGATAGGCTCCAGCACCCCCCCGCGACCCTGACGGAGAAGCGGCTTAGATAATGGATGGATGGATGGATACTGTGCTCTTTGGTAATATGTTTGTGTGATCTAATCTGATTTTATGGGACCTCAAATATGGGTCTATACACAAACCAATTCACACTTTTTAGAAGTTTTCCATCTCACTATTCCAAATTCCTACAGAAATATAATATAAACTTGTTCCTAATATCATGAATACATGAGAGAGTATATTGCATTGTGATATGATAACACTGATGTACTCCAAATAGAACCGAATAGACACATTTAACAAGTTTGCTATGCCATTACTCCAAATTCCTACTGTAAAAGCATTTGGTACTCACACAATGAGTCTTCTTCTGGAATATTGTGGTTTGATAAGATAGCACTCTGATTTGCCTTTTTTGTGGGACTTCAAATTGCACTCTTTATTTAACCATTTGGACCCTTTTCATAATTTTGCCATCGCATTTCTCGAAAGTCCTACAGTAAAACCAGTTCGTCCTCATATCATGAGTAAATGAGACAGTGTTCTTTTGGAACATGGTGGTCTGATATGATAACACTTTGATTTGCCTATTTTATGGGACTTTATGTGGTCTGCACAGAGCCGAAAAGACACCATTCACAAGTTTGACATACAATTACTCCAAATTCCTACTGTATGATCACCTGTTCCTTATATCATGAGTACAAGAGAGAGAGTTCTTGAGGAATATGCTGGTCTGATATGATGACACTGTGATTTACCTGTTTTATTGGACTTCAATTTGTGGTCAGTATAGAACCGAATAGACACTTTTCTCAAGTTTGCTATCCCATTACTCCAAATTCCTATAGGAATTTCAGCTATTCCTTATATGCTGAGTACAGGAGAGAGTGTTCTTGAGGAATTTGCTGGGCTGTGTTGATGCTATAATTTGCCTTTTTTATGGAACTTCAAATTGTTTTGTTTATATAACCACTGGATACTTTTCATAAGTTCACCATCCCATTACTCCAAATTCTTTTAGTAAAATCATCTATTTCTCATACCATGAGTACAAGATAAAGTGTTTGTCAGGAATATTGTGGACTTATATGATAATGGTCTGACTTACCTGTTTAATGGGACCTGAAATTGTGTTCTGTATAGAAACAAATAGACACTTCTCACAAGTTTACTCTCCCATTACTCCACATTCTTACAGTAATATCAACTGTTCCTTATAACGTGAATACAGGAGAGAGTGTTATTGAGGAATATGCTGGTCTGAGTTGCTAACACTTTCATTTGCCTGTTTTATGGCACCCCAATTTCACACTTTTCACAAGTTTGGCATCTCATTATTACAAATTCCTACAGTAATATCACTTGTTCCTCATAGCATGAATACATGTTACAGGGAATCTGGTGGTTTGATTAGATAACACTCTGATTTGCCATCTGATTACTCCAAATTCCTACAGTATGATCAGCCTAATCACTGAGTACAGGAGAGAGTGTTCTTGAGGAATATGCTGGTCTGGTTTATATCACTTTCATTTGCCTGTTTTATGGGACTCCAAATTGTGATCTATACAGAACTGAATTCACATGTTTCACAAGTTTGCCATACAATTATTCCAAATTCGTACAGTAATGTCACTTGTTCCTCAAATAATGAATACATGAGAGAGTGTTCTTCAGTACAGTGGTTGTGGGATATGATAAAACTCTGATTTAACTGTTTTATGGGACTTCAAATTATGGTCTGTATAGAACCGAATAGACACATTTCACAAGTTTGCTATCACATTACTAGAAATACAAGATACCCATTATTCCAAATTCATGTAGTAATGTCACTTGTTCCTCATATGATGAATACGTGACAGCGTTCTTCAGTAACATGGTGGTGGGATTTAATAAAACTCTGTTTTATGAGACTTCAAATTTTGGTTTGTATAGAACTGAATAGACACTTTATAGACGTTTGCTATCCCATTAATCCAAATTACTACTGTAAAAGCACTTGGTGCTCATTCCATGAGTACAGGACACAGTGTTCTTCGGGAATGTCACAGATGGGATATAATAAAACTTATTGTCCGATTTGGCCAAATTTTCAAATTGTGATCTAAACAAAACTGAATTTACACTTTTCACAAGTTTGCCATCCCATTACTCCAAATTCCAACTGTAATATCACTTGTTCCTCATAGTATGAATACAGCAGAAAGTGTTCTTTGGGATTATGGTGGTCTGATATGATAACACTCTGATTTGCCTATTTTATCAGACTTCAAATTTTGGTCTCTGTAGTGCTGAATAGACACTATTCACAAATTTCAAATCCAATTACTTCAAATTCCCAGAGTAATATCAAATCTTCGTTATAGTATGAATACAGGAGAGAGAGTTCTTCAGGAATATGGTGGTCAAATATGATACTTTGATTTGCCTGTTTTATGGGAATTGTGGTTTGTATAGAAATGAATATGAAGTGTCAAATGAATTACATTTTTCACAAGTTTGATAACCCATTACTCCACATTGCTACTGTAATATAACATGTTCCTTATAAGAGATAGTTCTTTAAATATGCATTTTAGATATACACGATCTGATTTGATAACACTTTGATTTGGCTGTTTTATGGCACTTCAAATAATGACATATCCAGCATCAACAGACACTATTCAGACGTTTGCCATCCCATTACTCTATATTATCTCTTTTTCCTCATACCATGAATTTCTGACACAGGACACACTTCATATGTCATATATAAATAAAAAACACATTTTATGACATAGAGAACAATATCCCTAAATTTTGTGAAGAAACGTTCAATAAACCATCGCTCTTAGACCAAATGCTTTACTCGAATCGCTATTTATGTTCTCTTAACCTGAATACATTACGATGATTATAAATAGAAATTTCTGACATAAAACATATTTGATATGTCATTTAACTGAATTAAAAACAGATTTTATGACATAGAGATCCAAATCGTTAACTTGGCTGAAGAAATGTAGAATAATGTTCTATGTGCTCAGAAAGCCTAGAAAAGGCCTTTACAGCAAGCGAGAAGCAACCAAACGCTATGCAGTGAGCACACGAACACGAAAACGAAAACATTAAAAGATGATTATAACCAAACATTTCTGACATGAAATACACTTCCTATGTCATATACCTAAAATAAAAACACATTTTATGACATAGAGACCTAAATCATTAATTTGGCTGAAGAAACCTGTACAATCATGAAATCGTCATTGTATATGCTCAGAAAGCCTGAAAAGGCGTTTCCAGGACTGCATGAGGGCACAAACGCTTTAGAAAGGTGAGATACGCTATGCAATGTTGTATTATGGGGAAAATATTATTATGCTTTAAAACAGACATTTCTGACACAAAACACACTTAATATTCCCATAACTGAAATAAAAACAGATTTATGACACTGAGACCAAAATCGTTAACTTGGCTGAAAAAATCTGTACAATCATGAAACCGTTGTTCTATAAGCTGAGAAAGCCTGAAAAGACATTTACAGCATTCTTGAAGGTTTTAGAAAGCCGAGAAACTGACACAAAACTGACATATTTCTGACATAAAACACAATTGATATGTCATATACCCAAATTAAAATGACGTTTTATGACATAGAGACCTAAATTCTTCACTTGGCTGAAGAAACCTGTACAATCATGAAACCATTGCGTAAAGGCCCGAAAAGGTGTTTACAGCACTCCAGAAGTGCCCAAACCCTGTAGAAAGGACAGAAACGTTATCTCTTAACGTGAAAACATTACAATGATTAAAAAAACATATTAACATAAAACACATTTAATATGTCATATAACAAATAAAAACAATATTTTTAATACATTCACCTAAATCTGGTTGGTGGTCGGATAATGTAGTGGGTAACACCTTTGCCTTCTATGGTGTAGACTTGGGTTCAATCCCCCACCAGGGCAAGCACCCTACACTATACCAATAAGAGTCCTTGGGCAAGACTCCTAACACCACCTTGGCCTACCTGTGTAAAATGATCAAATTGTAAGTCACTCTGGATAAGAGCGTCAGCAAAATGCCATAAAGTAAATGTAAATCTTTAACGTGGGTGAAGAAACCTGTACAATATTTAAATTGTCGTTTTGTAAGCTAAGAAAACCTGAAAAGGCATTTACAGCACGCCAGAATTGCTTAAACTCCTGAGACAGGCGAGAGACGCTATACAGTGTTCCCTTAACGTGAAAATATTACGATGATTATAAACAGACATTTCTAACAAAAAACACACTTGATATGTCACATAACTGAAATAAAATCACATTTTATGACATTAAAGACCTAAATCCTTCGCTTGGCTGAGGAAACCTGTACAATCATGAAACCGTTGTTGTGTATGCTCAGAAAGCATGAAAAGGCATTTACAGCATGCCAGAACTCCTGAGAATGGCTAGAAACTCTATAAAATCATTGCTTGAACATATTATGATGATGATAATCAGACATTTCTGACATAAGACACATTTCATATGTCATATAACTTTAAAAATATATCGTTTTTATTTAAAAAAAAAACATTTTACGATATATTGACCTAAATCTTTAACTTGGGTGAAGAAACCTGTACAATATTTAAACCATCATTCACTCAGAAAGCCTGAAAAGGCATTTACAGCAGGCCAGAAATGCCTAAGCTCCTTAGAAAGGTGAGAAAGTCTAGGCATCCATCCATCCATCCATCTATTATCTATTATCTAAGCCGCTTCTCCGTCAGGGTCGCTGGAGCCTATCCCAGCAGTTTTCGGGTCGGAAGGCAGGATACACCCTGGACAGGTCGCCAGTCCATCGCAGGGCAGACAGACACACTCACACCCAGGGGTAATTTAGCATGACCAATTGGCCTGACTGCATGTCTTTGGACTGTGGGAGGAAACCGGAGAACCCGGAGGAAACCCACGCAGACACGGGGAGAACATGCAAACTCCACACAGAGAGGACCCTGGCCGCCCGGCCGGGGAATCGAACCCAGGCCCTCCTCGCTGTGAGGCAACAGCGCTACCCACCACACCACCGTGCTGCCCGAAAAAGTCTAGGCAGTGTTCTCTTGAATATATTATGATACGACAGCACACCAGAAATTCCTAAACTCCTGAGAATGGCTAGAAACTCTATGGAGTAATCGCTTAACGTGAAAATATTACGATGATGATAAACAGACATTTCAAACATAAATCACACTTGATATGTCATATAACTGAATTAAAAACACATTTTATGACATATTGACCTAAATCTTTAAATTGGGTGAGGAAACCTGTACAATATTTACACCACCGTTCTGTATGCTCAGAAAGGCTGAAAAGACGTTTACTGCACAACAGAAGTGCCTAAACTCCTTAGAAAGGCTACAAATGTAGTGCTCTCTTAACGTCAATACATTATGATGATTATAAACAGATATTTCTGACATAAAACACATTTAATATGTCATATACCCAAATGAAAAATCACGTTTTATGACATAGAGACCTAAATCCTTCGCTTGGCTGAAGAAACCTGTACAATCATGAAACCGTTGTTGCATATGCTCAGAAAGCCTGAAAAGGCGTTTACAGCACTTGTATGACATTTCTGACATAAAACACATATGTCATATAACAAATAAAAACAAATGTTATGATATATTGACCTAAATCTTTAAGTTGGGTGAAGAAACCTTTACAATATTTAAACTGTCGTTTTGTAAGCGCAGAAAGCCTGAAAAGGCATTTAGGCACGCCAGAATTGCTTAAACTCCTGAGACAGGCTAGAAACGCTATGCAGTGTTCTCTTAAGGTGAAAATATTACGATGATTATAAGCAGACATTTCTGACATAAAACACACTTGATATGTAATATAACTGAAATAAAATCACATTTAGACATAGAATAGACATAGACATGAATATAGTGGTGACTGTAATAATAAATATGAATCATCTAGTATAAAGCAGTTCAAATTATTGTACCTCTGAGTTTTTGCACGCAATTATTATTAAGACACATATGAACAGTTTGGTTTTGCACAGATAAACCACCCTGAGGGAGGAGTTATAGAGTTTGATGGCCACAGGTAAGAATGACTTCCTGTGGCGCTCTATGGTGCATTTCGGTACAATGAGTCTTGCACTGAATGTGCTCCTGTGTCTCATCACCATGTCATAGAATGGGTACGAGCCATTGACCATAATGGCCTGCAGCTTAGACAGCGTCCGCCTCTCCAACACTGCTGTCAGCGAGTCCAGCTCCACACCCACAACATCACCAGCCTTGCGGATCAGTTTGTTCAGTCTGTTGGCATCTACCACCCTCAGTCTGCTTCCCCAGCATGCAACAGCATAGAGGATAGCACTCGCCACCACAGACTCATAGAAGATCCTGAGCATAGTCCGGCAGATGTTGAAGGACCTCAGGCGCCTCAGAAAATAGAGACGACATTGGCCTTTCCTGTAGAGTGTTCTTAGCCCAGTCCAGTTTATTGTCACTATACAATATAGTTTTCTGATGACTCTGCAATAGTTGGATGTATCAGCAAGGGTGATGAGGATGAGTACAGGGCGACGGTGAAGGACTTTGTCGACACCCAGATATTTGTAATCCTTCACAGTGTCCACACTGACCCCCCTGATGGACACAGGGGTCACAGGTGCCTTGTCCCACCTCAGGTCCACCACCAGTTCCTTTGTCTTTGTCACATTGAGCTGCAGGTGGTTCCGCTCGCAACATGCGACAAAGTCCTTCACCGTCGCCCTGTACTCATCCTCATCACCCTTGCTGATACATCCAACTATTGCAGAGTGATCAGAAAACTTCTGAAGGTGGCAAGTCTTTGTGTAGAGGGTGAAGCGGAAGGGAGAGAGGACAGTTCCTTGTGGAACTCCAGTGTTGCTGACCACACAGTGCTGCAGGCGTACACACTGTGGTCTGCCAGTCAAGCAGTGAGACTCACTGTAGAGGTGACGGGTGGGGGAGGGATGGAGGTGTGAGATGGACTGTCACAGGAGGGGGGCAGGCTATCAGGAGGGCGGGGGGGTGAGTGGAATGGGCTGCTGAAGACGAAGCAGCAGAGGAGTCAGGATAGGGGGGATAGAGCCTGCAGTGTCAAATCTGTTAAAGGACAAATTTAGCTTGTTGGCCCCGTCAACGCTGCCCTCCACTCCTCAATGCCATAAACGTGAATTTAATTTCAGTTGTATGACATATCGAGTGTTTCATGTCAGAAATGTCTGTTCATAATCATCGCAATATTTTCACGATAGATGACTGCATAGAATTACTAGCCTTACTCAGGACTAGGCGCTTCTGGCGTGCTGTAAACGCCTTTTCATGCTTTCTGAGCATACGCAACGATGGTTTCATGATTGTACAGGGTTCTTGTCTGTTTATAATCAGATGACTGCATAGCGTTTCTAGCCTTTCTGAAGAGATTAGGCACTTCTGGCTTGCTGTAAATGCCTTTTCATTCTTTCTGAGTACATGCAACCACGGTTTTATGATTGCACAGGTTTCTTCAGCCAAGTGAAGTATTTAGGTCTCTGTGTCATAAAATGTGATTTTATTTCAGTTATATGACATATGAAGTGTGTTTTATGTCAGAAATGTCTGTTTATAATCATAATATGTTCACTTTAAGAGATCACTGCGTAGAGTTTATTGCCTTTCTAAAGCGTTTGGGCGCTTCTGGAGTGTTGGAAACACCTTCCTCAGGGTTTCAGAGTGTATAGAACGACAGTTTCATGATTGAACAGGTTTCTTCAGCCAAGTGAATGATTTCGGTCTCTATGTCATGAAACATGTTTTTATTTCAGGTCTATTACATATGAAATGTGCTTTATGTCAAAAATGTCCGTTTATAAGCATCAAAATGTACTCACATTAATAGAACACTGCATTGCTTTTCTAGCCTTTCTAAATCATTTGGGCACTTCTGGCATTCAGTAAACTCCTTTTCAGTTTTTGTGACGGACACTTTTTTTCACAAAAGTTAAGGATTTAGTTCTCTATGTCATATAATGTGTTTTTATTTAAGTTATATGACATATGAAATGTGTTTTATGTCAGAAATGTTTGTTTATAATCATCATAATGATGACGCTTCTGGCGTTTCATTATTTGACAGGTTTCTTCACCCAAGTTAAAGATTTAGGTCAATATGTCATAAAATGTGTTTTTCATTGGGTTATATGACATATCAAGTGTGTTTTCGGTCAAAAATGTATGTTATTAATCATCATAATATTTTCACCTCAAGACATGACTGCATAGAGCTACTTGCCTTTCTAAAGCCTTTAGGTGCTTCTAGAGTGCTGGAAACACCTTTTCAGGCTTTCTGAGCAAACGGAAAGACGGTTTCATGATTGTACAGGTTTCTTCAACCAATTGAAGGATTTAGGTCTCTATGTCATAAAATGTGATTTTATTTCAGTTCTATGACATACCAAATGTGTTTTATGTCAGAAATGTCTGTTTATCAAGCATTGTAATGTATTCACTTTAAGAGAAAAATTCATAGCATTTCTAGCCTTTCTAAGGAGTTTAGGTGCTTCTGGTGTGCTGTAAATGCCTTTCGAGTCTTTCTCAGCGTTTAGAACGACGGTTTAATTATTGGACAGGTTTCTTCAGAAAAGTTAAGGACTTAGTCCTCTATTTCATGAAATGTGATTTTAATTTAGTTCTATGACTTATCAAGTGTGTTATATGTCAGAATTGTCTGTATATAATTGGGCAGCGTTAACAGGAAACCACAAGTCTTTGGGTTTCGGGTGGAAAATGTTTGCAACGCTTAAACTTAAAGGAATTGATGGAAGGGCATCACTGTGTGATTCACTGAGTGGAACTTGCGGCTTAATTCAACTCAATGTGGGGCAACTCACCTGGCCCAGACAAAGGTAGTATTGACATACTGGGAGCTCTTTCTCGATTCTGTGGGTGGTGGTGCATGGCCGTTCCTCGTTGGTGGAGCGATTTGTCTGGTTGATTCTGATAACGAATGACACCCCCTCGTACTAAATAGTTATATGGCCATCCGCGGTCTCAACTTCTTAGAGGGATAAGCGGTAAGCGAAAGCCGCACAAGAAGGAGCAATAACAGGTCTGTGATGCCCTTAGATGAGGCCGCATGCGAGTTACAATGACCGGATCAGTGGGTCGCGGATGTCCCTCCGCCGAGAGGTGCTGGGGTAATCCCATCATCCCCGTTTTGTAACTGGGAATGGGGATTGTAAATCTTGCCCATGAATGAGGAATTCGAAGTAGGCGCTAGTCACAAGCTCGTATCGATTAAGTCCCTGCCCTTTGTACACACCCCCATCGCTACTACCGATCGGATGGCTCACTGAGATCCTCGGATCGGCTGAGGGGTTGGTCGGGCAGCCCAGAAGTGACGCTGGCCCCGGTTGGCCCAAGAAGTCAATTGAACTTGACTATCTAGAGGAAGTAAAAGTCGTAACAAGGTTTCTGCAGGGGAACCTGTGGAAGGATCACTCACGGGTTGGACCCTGGGAGTCAATGGCCCTTGGAAAAAGATCATCTTTGAGATGGTGGGGCTCGGATGGTATGGATGGGACCTGTGTGGATGGAGCCAGTTAAATGGATGTGTGGAGAGTGGGGTTGGGGCTCGGAGCAGTAATCCGTGAGGAAAAGCCCTTAACCTCTTCCCTGCCATCCCTGGTTCTATCTCTCGCTTCTGTCCTCCCCACCCGGATGGGTTTCAGTTTTTGATCGGTGTGGTTGTGGAGGTGGTACGGTGAGTTCCATACCCTGGTTTGAGGGGTTGGTTCATGGGTAGTGCTGGGTTGGTGGTGTGAGCAGCATCACATGGTGGCCCTGCATTCATACCGCGTTATGTGAGTACCAACTATAATGATGGTCAGGGTGGGCGCTGGGGCTGGGGGAAGTTGGGTTGGTGGTGTGAGCAGCATCGCTTGGCAGCTCTGCGTGCCAACCGTGTTACGTGAGTGCCATCTATGATGCACAGGCTGAGCGCAAGGCCATGGGGTTGATGGGTTTTGGTGAGCGCACGAGCTGTTGCCTGGTGGCCCTTCCATGCTTGGCTGATGTAGGTTCCAGGGAGCATTAGGGACCTGTCGGGCTCTGGTAAGTGGGTGAACCACTGCCTGAAGCCCCAAATGCCTACCGTGTTACATGAGCGCCATCCATGATGGACAGGATGGGTGCTGGGGCATGGGTGATGCCGGCTTGGTGATGTGACCTGGTGGCCCGGCATGCTTACTGCGTTACGTGAGTGCCATCTATGATGGTTAGGGTGGGTGCTGGGGCATGCGGGGTGCCAGGTCAGTGACGCACCTACCGCATTACATGAGTACCATCTATGGCGGACAGGGCAGGCACAAGACTGTGGGGTTGATGGGTTTTGGTGAACATGCGAGCAATTGCCTGGCGGCCCTGCCTGCCCACTGCATTATGTGAGCGCCATCCATGATGGTCAGGGCGGTCGCCGGGGCATGGTGGAGTCAGGTTGATGGTGAGGCGTCATCGCCTGGCACCCCAGGTGGTACCCTTGGTGGGACAGAGGGTGGCATTGGTTTTTATCAGCACTTCACCTAGGTCACAGCATTATGGTTGGCAGGTGTGGTGTGCTGACTTTAAGAAACACTTCAGGTGTTTCAGCTTTTAAACATTAAGAGAATTATTCCTAATATATATGGTTGGTTACATTAGGGTTGTATTTACATTTGATTCTTCTAACTGCATCGCGAGGCAAAGAAGAAAGAGGTGAAGAGAGGTGTGCACCACTAGACTGAGCAGGGCACCCTCAAGGCCTGGCTTGGCCTATGTTTCATGACTATGAGTCATAAGGTATTTCGGCTTTTGAACACCTACTGATGAGGGGTCCTAAAATTTCTTAATCTACTGTATCACACCTGCTCGTTCTCTGACTTGCTGCTGTGGGAAGGAGAATGAATAGGTGAATAACATAGTGCACTGCTCAGTCTAGTGGCGCACACCTCTCTTCACCTCTTTGTTCTTTGCCTGGGAAGAATCAAATATAAATTCAGCCCTAATGCAACTATATCTGCTAGAAACAATTTTCCAACAAATAAATAAATAAATAAAAGGAGATTCACTCCCAGACGGAGGGACTGGATGGCCCGATGGCATGGCTTAACAAGCGGTGGCCCGTGCATTACCCTTCTTCTTCCTGTCTAACCACGGCGGTCTGATGATCGTTGATGGGAGAAGTCATTGTATGTTCCCCTAACCTAACTCTAACTCTAACCCTAACTCTAACCCAACCCTAACCTGCGCTCTTCCATATGAAGTATTTTCATCCCTCATTCCTCGTATCGACTTCCATAGTATCCACTGCGCAACTACATTTTATTTGCATTTCGTTATATTTATTTCTTGACATTGTATGATACAATGAAACATGCCAATTTCTTTTCAGAATTTCACAAAAGACGATAAGATTCAAGCCATTATGGAAAAGAGCCAGTGGGATCTCAAAAGAATACGATTTCAGAGACGACGACTTACTAGACTTGATGACTTTGTCATGAAATATCAGGATTGCCCTTTTAAAAGAATTTGCCGATGCACAGTGTGCAAGAAGAAAGGATTGTTTTAAAAATTATCTATGCAAATATGTTTAGTAAAATAATTCAGACATGGTTTACATATATTTTAATTATGGTGCTATTGTACATACATTACATTATACAATGTGCATTTAAATATTATAAAATACTAACAATGTAAGGGGGAGCGAGGAGGCGGACGCACACGCTGAGATAAGCGAGATTTATTATGGGCAAATCCAGGGTCGTGGTCAAAACAGTCCAGGTTCATATAGCCGATGCGGACGGAATGGGGAACAGACATGACAAAAACCAGAGTAACCAGCAAACAGACATCAAACAAAGACCAATACAATGATACAAAGACTGGCAAACACAAGGGGCAAACACAGGGCTTAAATACACATGAGAGACAGGTGAAAACAATCAGGGGCGGAGTTACAAAACCAAAACAGGAACACATGGACAGGACTGGGAGGGGCCAACCGTGACAAACAAAAGGATGTTTGTAGATGTTTTATTCAATATTTCAAGATTTATATTAATTATTTAAATACATTCATATAAATCTTGAAATATCGAATAAAACATCTACAAATATCCTATTAATTATTTAAATACATCCTCTCCATGGATCACCACCTTATCGTGGTGGAGAGGTTTGTGTGCTTGAAGGACCCTAGGAGCTATGTTGTCTGGAGCTCCTGGTAGGGTCTCCCATGGCAAACTGGTCCTAGGTGTCAGGCCAGACAAAGTGTGATCCATAACCACCCCTATGAGGACAAGAACAAGAAAGCAGGACTTGTGTACCCTGCCCGGATCAGGGTTACCGGGGCCCCACCCTGGAGCCAGGCCTGGGGGAGGGGCTTGGCCCAGCCCGAAGGAGCTACAAGAGTCCCCCCTCCCATCGACCCACCACCGATGGGAGGGGCAATAGTAAGGGGTTCGGTGCATTGTGGATCGGGCAGTGTCCGAAGGCGTGGGCCTTGGCGTTCTGATCCTCGGTTGCTGAAACTGGCTTTTGGAACTTGGAACGTTACCTCACTGGCGGGAAAGGAGCCTGAGTTGGTGCGCGAGGTTGAGAGATACCGGCTAGATATAGTTGGGCTCACCTCAACACACAGCTTGGGCTCTGGGTCCAATCTCCTTGAGAGGGGCTGGACTTTTTTCTTTTCTGGAGTTGCCCATGGTGAGAGGCGGCGGGCAGGTGTGGGCTTTCTCATAGCCCCTTGACTCGGCGCCTGTATGTTGGGGTTTTCCCCGGGGGATGAGAGGGTAGCTTCCCTACGCTTTCGGGGTTGGGGAACGGGTCCTGACTGTTGTCTGTGCTTATGCACCGAACAGCAGTTCAGAGTACCCAGCCTTCCTAGAGTCCTTGGGAGGGGTGCTTGAAAGTGCTCCTCCTGGAGACTCGATTGTCCTACTGGGGGACTTCAACGCTCACGTGGGCAACGACAGTAAGACCTGGAGGGGTGTGATTGGGAGGAATGGCCTCTCTGATCTGAACCCGAGTGGTGTTCAGTTTTTGGACTTCTGTGCAAACCACAGTTTGTCCATAACGAACACCATGTTTGAACACAAGGATGTCCATAAGTGCACATGGCACCAGGACACCCTAGGCCGCAGTTCAATGATTGACTTTGTAGTCGTGTCATCGGACTTGCAGCCATGTGTATTGGACACTCGGGTAAAGAGAGGAGCTGAGCTGTCAAATGATCACCACCTGGTGATGAGTTGGATCAGGTGTTGGGGGAAGATGCCGGTCTGACCAGGCAAACCCAAACGTAGGGTGAGGGTTTGCTGGGAACGTCTGGCAGAAGAACCTGTCAGATTGATCTTCAACTCACACCTCCGTCAGAACTTTGACCAGATATCAGGGGAGGTGAGGGACATTGACTCAGAATGGGCCATGTTCCGCTCCTCCATTGTTGAAGCGGCTGACTGTAGCTGTGGTCGCAAGGTAGTTGGTGCCTGTTGGGGCGGTAATCCTTGAACCCGGTGGTGGACACCCCAGGTTAGAGATGCCGTCAAGCTGAAGAAGGAGTCCTACCGGGCATGGTTGGCCTGTAGGACACCAGAGGCAGCTGGCAGGTATCGACAGGCCAAGCGATCTGCGGCTTCAGTCGTTGCCAAGGCAAAAACCCGGGTGTGGGAAGAGTTCGGTGAGGCCTTGGAGAGTGACTTTAAGTCGGCTCCGAAAAGATTCTGGCAAACCGTCAGGCGACTCAGAAGGGGAAAGCAGTGTGCCACTAGCACTGTATATAGTGGAGATGGTGTGCCGCTGACTTCGACTGAAGACGTCATTGGCCGGTGGAAGGAATACTTTGAGGACCTTCTCAATCCCACCAACACGTTCTCCAGTGAGGAGGCAGAGTCTGGGGACACGGGAATAGGCTTGTCCATTACTGAGGCCGAAGTCGCTAAGGTAGTCAAAAAGCTCCTTGGCGGCAGGGCTCCAGGGGTGGATAAGATCCGTCCCGAGTTCCTCAAGGCTCTGGATGTTGTGGGGCTGTCTTGGCTGACACGCCTTTTGAACATTGGACATTTCAGCGTGGATTGGAAGACTGGGGTGGTGGTGCCTCTTTTTAAAAAGGGGGACCGGAGGGTGTGTTCCAACTACAGGGGAATCACACTCCTCAGCCTATGCAGGGGTACTGGAGAAGAGAGTCCGGCTTATAGTCGAACCTCGGATTCAGGAGGAGCAGTGCGGGTTCCGCCCTGGTCGTGGAACACTGGACCAACTCTTTACCCTCTCCAGGATTCTCTGGAGGGTTCATGGGAGTTTGCCCAACCAGTCCACATGTGCTTTGTGGATTTGGAGAAGGCATTCGACTGTGTTCCCTGGGGTATTCTGTGGGAGGTGCTTCGGGAGTACGGGGTACATGGCTCTTTGCTACGAGCCATTCAGGCCCTGTACAAACAAAGCAGGAGTTTGGTTCGCATGGCCGGCAGTAAGTCAGACTTGTTCCCAGTGAGAGTTGGACTCCGTCAGGGCTGCCCTTTGTCACCGATTCTATTCATAATTTTTATGGATAGAATTTCTAGGCGCAGTCAGGGGATGGAGGGTGTCCGGTTTGGTGACCTCAGGGTTACATCGCTGCTGTTTGCAGATGATGTGGTCCTATTGGGGACATCAGGAAGTGAACTTCAGCTTTCACTGGATCGGTTTGCAGCGTGTGAGTGTGAAGCGGCCGGGATGAGGATCAGTACCTCCAAATCCGAGGCCATGGTTCTCACACGGAAAAGGGAGGAGAGCCCTCTCTGGGTCGGGGATGAGCTCTTGCCTCAAGTGGAGGAGTTTAAGTATCTCGGGGTCTTGTTCACGAGTTCACGAGGTGGATTGGTGCTGGGTCAGCAGTGATGCAGGCTCTTTACCGGTCTGTTGTGGTAAAGCAAGAGCTGAGCCATAAGGCAAGGCTCTCGATTTACTGGTCGATCTACGTTCCCACCCTCACCTATGGTCATGAGCTTTGGGTAATGACCGAAAGAACAAGATCGCGAATACAAGCGGCCGAAATGAGTTTCCTCTGCAGGGTGGCTGGACTCTCCCTTAGAGATAGGGTGAGAAGTCCGGTCATCCGGGAGGGACTCAAAGTAGAGCTGCTGCTTCTCCACGTTGAGAGGAGCCAGTTGAGGTGGTTCGGTCATCTTGTTAGGATGCCTCCTGGACCCCTGGATCCCTTGGGAGGTGTCACAGGCAAGTCCACCGGGGAGGAGACCCCGGGGAAGACCCAGGACACGCTGGCGTGACTATATCGCCCAGCTGGCCTGGGAGCGCCTCGGAATCCCTCCCAGGGAGCTAGTGGAAGTGGCTGGGGAAAGGGAGGTCTGGGCCTCATTGCTCAGGATGCTGCCCCCGCGACCCGAACCCCGGAGAAGCGGAAGATGATGGATGGATGGATGGATGGATGGATGGATGGATGGATGGATGGATGGATATTTAAATACATTATTAAATTATAAATAACATTGTGAACAACTATTTGCATTTATATTGTGTCAAATGACATGACACAAGACATTCATTTTTGGTATCTGGTGACATTTTATTGTTTGGTTATAACCTTATTTTTGATTATTTTAAAATAATCTTCAACTCTATTCATCATTCTGGACATATGTAACATTCCTCCATTTTTATTTACTATTGTGCTACTAATTGTTAAAAGCCCACTGTTGTCACTAATTCTATGTATTCGTCTGAAACCACAAAAACCAACATTTAACTCAAAACTTAAAGATGCAATATAATTTTTTGTTTGGCAAATACTTTAAAGAGAGATATTGGAATGCCAATAATATATCTAGAACCATGTCAAGAATCACTTAAATCCAATATTTTAATTTCTAGGAGCACAGAATTCAAACAGAGAAGTGGAAGCAAAGAAAAAGAAACAAGAGGGGAGCCTATAAGGAAGCCATTTATTCTCAGAAACAAATCTCAACGGTAACTGTGAGTAGTTACATTAATTTCTGGTAATTGTATAAATTATAGCAGAATTTCTGAGTTTTAAGGTAAAATGTTTTAGATTGCAATTGTTAGAACTGTTTGATGATGGTTTTAGGTTCTATGGTTCGACCTCAATACCAAAGCTGTGAACTTAGCCAGAAGCCCTCTGTCCTTCTGAGAGTCCAGCCGGCTGGGGGAAACTCAAATGACCACAGAGACTAGGTCTGTACTCAGAAGGTTTTCCCATTTATTGATCAGAACAGCAGAGCATATATACACTAAGAAAAAAGGGGAAGGCATACATAAAAATGGCATGAGCATAATGTAATCATGTGACAAGACAATAGAGAGAAAGTAGTCACGAGACAATGCCCCAAGGACATTTATGACATCCAGGTACATCCAGGTACATGCTAACAGTGTTAGAACATTGCTAATCGGATATCGTTGTCACTATGAGTTACAACTAACCATATGAACACACAAAAATGAGCTGAGGACTCTGTATGACGCAAGCCCTAAGGCTGTATACGTACCATAGGCCTGAACCCCATAGGTCATGATATAGTCATGAACTCAGGATTGTGCGTTCATCAGTATGCACTGACATTAGGATCTAACAGCAGTGAATGTTACAATAAAATAGTACACAGTTTGTTCTGTTTTTCTCTACACACATACAACAAGGAAGTGGATAAGAAGCAATACATTTATAATGCTATAAAATTATTTATTAATTTAACATTAAAGTCATTCATTTGTATATTATTTTATATTTATTATTAAGTCTAGTACCAGCAAGAGCGTTGGGTCAAAAACACCAGTGGCAGCTGATGACAGGAAGGATCAGGACCACACTAAGAAGAAGTCAGATACAGTACAGATGCATTTTGCATAGATATCATGTTGTCTGTTTGACAGTGGCTGTTTGTTTTCAGCAGATCTACCCTCATTGATTGATATCAATAAGACTATTGATAGAATATACTGATAGAATATACCACATACTCTGTACTGAACCAAATCTCTCAGTGTTGGCTACATGAACCTGTACCATCTTGACCCTGATTTTGAATTTGCCCATAATGAAACTCACTTTACTCAGCACACACTTGCCAGATCCAAAGAGCTCTCAGTGGCCTTCAGACAGAAGGGTGTAGATGCAGGTGGGTCTGGGTAGGGATTTAAAAATATCTCAGAACAATTACAACTCAGCGATTACATCCATTATTCTTCTTGGAGAACACACAAACTCCTCACAGACATTGACCTGCAGCATGCCTTTCACCCAATGACAGCTGGGATAGGCTCCAGCACTCCCAGAAGGAGACGTGGCTTAGAAGATGTGTGAAGAAGATATGTTTGTGTACCTGCAGCATCACTGTGCCAACCTCAGCCACTCCACAGTCCTAAAAATAATTTACAAGTAAAGAACATTTAAAACAACCATCAACATGGCCAAGTCAGGCCATTGTAGCAAGTTCAGCCCACAGACCAGTAGCTTTTATCATAGTTGAGGTCAAAGTATAGCATCTACCATCAGAAACAGACCAAACACATTAGATCTTCATGGGAGGTTTTCAAAGATGAAACCACTGCTGTAAAAACAGAAAACATTCACACATTCAGCGGTCTAGGAACTTGCCAGAATGTCCTGACTTGGTTTAATTCATAAATTATTTTGCATACTGTGAAACAGCTGATTTTTCATTTCTTCTGAGATCTTTTGAAACCTTTTCCCAGACTCATCTGAATCTGCAGCTGATGTCCTGCACCTGATTTTAACTGTAGATATTTTATATAGTAAGGAATGTGGAGGTGTCCTAACTTTTTGCTTGCAAGAAAATTGCAGTTTCATTAATTACATTTTACAAATTATTTAAAAGACATTTCTTTAGTTTATTTCTTTAGTGTTTAGTCATATAAAATTCAAAACTCGCAATATTGTTAAAAAAGACCATACAATCTTTATATGTTTATAAACTCATTGTTAAAAAAGTAGCTGTACACAGAAGGAAGTTTGGGATTACAATGCTATTTGGAAGGACAATAAAGGTTACCAGGAACAATAAATGATTCATTTATTTAGTTGTAGAGGCTCCTAATGGTGTCAAAGTGCCTTTAATAAGGACACACTACTTCTGTATGTGTAGCCCAATAAATATTGCCCATATCAGTCAAAATTTTGAATCATGGTAATCATGGTAACTTTTATGTGCCTTCCCAATAGCACTGCAGTCCCACACTCCCTTTTGGGTACAGCTAGTTTTTTGACAATGAGTGTATGATCAAAAACACAAAGGTTTATATTGGGTGTTGTGGTGGAAAATCATGACAAAAAAAATGAATTTGAGCCTCTGAGTCTATATCAAAGTGAGTAACAAGTTTATTAAAAAGCAAACATGACAAAAAATGTATTCTCTCTCCCTTTCCTATATCTTTCCTAGCTGTGTGTTGTGCTTCTTATACCCTTCTGTCATTCCCCCGCCCTTACGTTCCTTTCATGGCAGTAAGCATTAGTCAGCATTATTCTCAATTGTACACCATTCTCTTACATGTTTATCTTATACGACCTGTTTACAGCGAGCAGCCAAGCAAAACATCCAGATTCGACCCGTAGCCTTGTGGCTAGGCACCACTGCCTTGCTGCATCTATCTTTAACCTCTGCTTCTGTTCTCATAGCGAGGTCACTTCCACTTATCTCCTGAGACACAAAACAATCCCGCTACCTCTCGGCCACTGTGACATTTAGAATCATCCTTAAGCATAATAGCTCAAAAGGCATATTTCAACACTATTAAATACATTTCCACAACAGTGTCATAATGTTTTCACGTGTAAGTAAATGGAAGAAAGAACTAATAAGTCAAGCTATACATTTATTAATATTACCTGATGATATGTGACTATCTAATCTATATATTCTATATAATATATATCCAGTGACATTCATGACGTCTGCACCATCCATATCTTATGAACCACCCACCTCTAAATGGATTCTGAGAGAGAAAACAAATACAAATAAAAGAAAGCTCCCAGTTCTTGTTCAGGTATTTATGTGATATTCTCATTAACTAATAATTACATGAGTGATTCTAATAATGATATTTAATAAATGATGCTGGCCTAATCAGTAAGTAACAGAAAATAATGTTAAGTATTATACTGAATATTTTGAACAAGAATACACCTTATATGCATCACTATTTTTTTTCTTTATTTAAGGTTTATCAAGTAAGATATACATCACCAAAAAAGGGAAATAAAAATAAATAAATAAAATTAAGAAACCCTTTTAAAACAAACAAATAAACAAACAAAGCTGTCAATCAGATAAATATATAAATGTAGATATATTGGAAAAAGAATGGTGAATGTGAAGTCAGGATATGACATCAACCTAAAATTATTTACAAAGGGTCCCCGGGTGTTCCACAAACATTTTTGTGATTTTAACACACTGCAGTGTAGTACATTTGTATAATAAAAAGCATATAGTTCAACCAAGCATAGAGCAGTAGGAGACTTCCATGTCAAAAGTATTTTCTTGGCTGTAACCATGCCAGCCATCAGGGCCTGCTGCTGTGTGGCAGGCAGAGAGAGGATTCTAGCAGAATGTCCACAGATAGCCAAATTATGACCTGGGGGGCAATATTTACCTTAAAAGCATCTGAGAAACAATTAAAGATACTAACCCAGAAATGATGTACCATGGGGCAAAACCATATTAAATGTGACAAAGATCCCCCATAAACCTGGAATCTATTGCAAAAAGAGGTGAAACTGAACTACATATTTTACTCAGTTTAGTTTAGTAGAAATAAAACCTGTGTAATATCTTAAACTGAATAAGCCTTTATCTGGATTTTATGGAGCATTGATGAATTCAGGAAAAGCTCTCCTCACACTTTTCATCAGACAGTGTTTCATCAAGCTCTGTAGCCCATTTTTCCTTCAGATTGTTGGTGCTAACGAGTAGCGTGAAATCAGAAACAAAGCGAGAAGCTAAATGTCTGGAGTCAGGATTAGATAGGAATAGCTCATTTATAGTACGTTGCATTGGCTTAGTTAGAAATGATGGTATATATTTGGACATCGTTTCTACATTGCAAATACTTTTGTTTTAAGCTATCATTTATAAAACTATCATTTATATAAATGACCATAATGCACTTTAGTCAAATCTCTACATATATATATATATATATATATATATATATATATGTATACATACACCCACCAGCCACTTTATTAGGTACACTCAATGCATTTAGGCATGTAGACATGGTCAGAGGAGAATAAATAGGCAGACTGGTTCAAGATGATAGAAAGGCAACAATAACTCAAATACCCAACCGAAATCTCTGAGGAATATTTCCAACACCTTGTTGAAAGTATTCCACGAATATATATATATTAGCTATTGGGGTGTAAACTGGTAGTAGAAAATGAATTCTTAATTTGATTTTAAATCAAATTAATTTAAATTGATTTTAATAAATTGTTGACAATTTTTTAAAATATAGGTCACGTATTGCCATTTGATAAGAATTCTAGCATCAGCAGCCCAGTAGTAGTGCTTAAACACAGGTAAGCCCAAGCCACCAGTTGCATTAGATTTTATAGGTCAAAATGGATGATAAAATGATTGCATTAATTTGAATAAAATGTAGCATGAAGATAGATATATTCTGAAAAAGATATAGAAAACATGAGCAGATGCAGCATACCACTCCAGTCTGCCAGTCCAAGGGTACTGTTCCCAAGGTCCATGCAATATTGCAGATGTATGTTATCCACGATAGCCCCACAATATCCAGAGCCTTAAGCATCTTTGGACAAATCTCATCCACCTGCCTTGCCACTGAGGAGTTTACCAACTACCTCAGTGACCTCCACCAGGGAAATGAAACTTGACACGTCAGGATCCTCTGGCCCTGACCTCTGGTTCTTAAGGAACTCCTCAAAGTGCTCCTTCCACTGCACGACAATATCCTATATTTGAAGTCAGAGTTTCTCCACTCTTGCCGAATACAGCTTGGGCACAGCCACCTGACCACTCCTGAGTCACCGGACAGTTGTCCAGAACCTCTTTGAGGCCGAACGAAAGTCTTTTTCCATAGCCTCACAAAACTCCTCCCACGTCCTGGATTTTGCTTCTGCCACCATTGCAGTTGCCACCTTTTTAGCCTGTCGGTAGCTATCTGCTGAATTGGGAGTCCTTCGGGCCAACCAGTACCTAAAGGCCTCTTTCTTCAGCTTGACAGCCTCCCTCACTGGTGTCCACCAGGAGGTTCTTGGGTTACCACCCCGACAGGCACCCACAAGCTTTTGGCCACAGCTATGCCTGGCAGCTTCCACAATGGAGGTTTTGAACAGGGTCCATTCAGACTCCATGTCCCCTACCTACTCCTGGACATGAGAAAAGCTCTCCCGGAGGTCGGAGTTGAAAACATTCCAAACAGGGGCCTCTGACAGTCGTTCCCAGCACACCCTCACTATTCACTTGGGCCTACCGGGTCTGACCAACATTCTTCCCTGCCATCTGATCCAACTCACCACCAGATTGGTATCAGTTGACAGATCAGCACCTCTCTTCACCCTAGTGTTCAGAACATATGGTCCCAAGTCAGATGAAATGACAAAAAAGTCGATCATTGACCTTTGACCCAAGGAGCTCTGGTACCACGTACACTTATGAACATCCTTGTGTTCGAACTTGGTGTTTGTTATGGACAATCCATGCCTGGCACAGAAGTCCAATAACAATTCACCATTCGGGTTTATATTGGGTAGGCCATTCTTCCCAATCATGCCTCTCCAGGTCTCCCAGTCATTACCAACGTGAGCATTGAAGCCTCCCAGTAAGACTATGGAGTCTATGGGTGGGACCCTTTCCAGAACCACTTGCTCCAAGAAGGCTGAATACTCTGACCTGTTGTTTGATGCATAAGCACAGACAACAGTCAAAGTTTTCCTCTCTGCAATTTTAATTTGCTTTGAGGAGACCCTCTCATCCACCAGGAGAAACTCCAACTGCATGGTCACCAGCTGGGGACTCGTGAGTATCCCCACACCTGCCCGGTGCCTCTCACCCTGTGCAACCCCTGAGTAGAAGAGAGACCAACCCCTATCCAGGACTTTGGTTCCAGAGCCGACACTGTGGGTGGAGGTGAGCTGAACTATATCTAGTTGGTACCTCTCAACCTCCTGCACATGTTCTGGCTCCTTCCCCTCTAGTGAGGTTACATTCCATGTACCAAGAGCCAGTTTCTGCTGCAGGGGCCTAGGCTACCAAGGGCCTCCCTGCAATCTCCCACTGCCAATATGGCACTGCACCGCTCCCCCATGCTGGACCTTGCAGCTGGTGGGCGCACATGGCCTCCCCACGTTGCCTCTTTGGGCTGATCCCGGTCAGGTTATGTGGGCTGCCCGTCCACCAGCCGCTCGCCGTGGAACACTAGCCCCAGGCCTGGCTCCAGGGGTAGGTCCCAGTGACCCTTTCCCAGGCACGATACATGATTTTTTGTGTATATCGTGCATGGTGTGGTTTGGATTGCGTTTATATCATTTCTATGATATATCAAGTGTGTTTTATGTCAGAAATGCCTGTTTATATTCATTGTAATGTGTTCACGTTAAGAGAAGAATGCATAGCGTTTCTAGCCTTTCTAAAGCATTTAGGCATTTCTGCAGTGCTGGAAACGCCTTTTCAGTGTTTTTGAGAGTATAGAACAAAGGTTTCATTATTGGACAGGTTTGTTCACCCAAATTAATGATTTAGTTCTCTGTGTCACAAAATGTGATTTTAATTCAGTTCTAAGACATGTCAAGTGTGTTCTATGTCAGAAATGTTTGTTCATAATCATCGAAATGTGATCACGTTAAGAGAAGGAATTGACTAGGAAGGAACTGAAGAAAGTGACATTTTTACGAGAGAGATCACTAAAGCATTTATTTGTGAGACTCGATCTGTGCAATCATTCAATATTGGTTTAAGAGGTTGGTTTTCTCTGAAAACACATTTACTGCACTCCAAGCCAAGCTCTCAAACGCTTTTTAATGGCTACAAACTATATAGGTTTCTCTTCATGCGAAAATATCACAGTAATTACAAACAGACATTTCTTCCACAAATACCACTTGTCGCTCAAAAAAACCTGACCTAAAGTCACATTTTAATGAGAAAGAGCAGTAAAACATTTACTTTGATGACTACAACTGCATCATCATAAGATTGTGAATTTACATGGTTGTTTTCTCTGAAAAGGTGTTTACTGCACTCCACATGCACTCAAATGTTTTCAGAAAGGCTAGAAACGCTCTACAGGTTACTCCTAAATCAGAAACACCACATGGATTACAAACAAACATTTTTGCGATAAAATGCAATTTTTCTTTCAAGAAACTGACCGTGTCACATTTTAATCAGAAAGAACAGTAAAGCCTTAACTTTGCTGACTACAACGGCCTGTTGTTGGGATTCTGATTTCAGGGTGTTGTTTTCTCATGACCCGCAGAAGCTTTAGCCCAAAATTTCTCAGAGTTTTCCTCCTCTGATTATCACACTTACCAAGGCGTGGTCTGCATTCGCAAACGCGTTTTATATATATAAAGGAAAGGCTAGAAATGCTATACAGGTTTCTCTTAACGAAAAATATCACAATTATTACAAACAGACATTTCTTCCACAAAATACCACTTGTCTCTCAAGAACCGAAAGTCACATTTTGACGAGCGAGAACACTAAAGCATTTACGGTAACACTTTCTATGAATCCGGTGTCTATAATGCATTGTAAGTGCATTTATAAACATCTATAAAGCATTCATAAGGCTTTATAATGTTTGACACAAGCATTTGTAACTGTACATAAGTGTTCATAATTACACACATATCATGCTATAAGAGCACATTATAAGACTTTATAGCACTATAATGCTATAAAGTGCTATAATGCTCTATAATATATACATGTTCCTGTTCTCTGGAATATTGGTGAGACCAGCATCATAAAGTTTTATAACAACTGCTTTGTTTATTCTCATAATGCTTTATAAAGATTCACAGTGAGAACCCCATTCTCACTGGCGTACTCTAATGCTCATCAGTATCTTTAAAATAAAAATGACTTTATAAGTGCACATAACAATTAATGAACATTTATAAGCGCTCCTTACAGATTGTAGGTAAAGTGATGTTACTGATCAGCTCTATATGAACGTATTACAACTTATAACTCACTATAAGCGCTCCTTACAGACTTTAAGTAAAGTAGGATTGCCATATGTAAGAATGCCTAAACAGAAGAGTAAAAAAATCACATGTTTGTACGGTGAACAGGTCATCATTTATTGATGATTTACATTAAAAATGATTTACATCAAACAGGCACTAAAGGGCCTGAAAGACACCAGGTGCTGCTATCGCAAGCTCAGGAATTGGTGATGTCCTGGAGATGGTATTGCGATGCACCCCCACTTTTTGGAAAGCCTTCTTCATCGAGCCACCTTGGTTAAAGGCATGTACAGCACGCTTGTAATGTATTATTGCAACAGTTTTTGCTAAAAAAAAAAACAAAACAATATCTTTATTCAGATATGCCACAGAACCACTGCAAAAGTATAATCACTATTAGTTATTACCTCGAGTTCGATCCAGGTCATCTTGCTTTGTTGATCTTGCTTTTTTTCCGTTTGAAGGAGGTTTCATCTCCTCATCATCTGAGTCATCAATAGTTGATGATTCTGTGGAGAGAACAAAACAAGACGTTTGGATTTACTAGTCGTCTTTAATTAGGTTATTCCAAATTCAATTTAATCCATACTCAAACTGAAATTAAATAAGACAATAATAATAATGTTAGTAAGCTGTATAATTGTTTTTGATAGTTAGAAATGTAATGGTAAAAAAAAGCAATAACACTATTTAACTGACCAAAATAATCAATTGTTATTATACTGTTAAAATCTACTGAAAATGTTTAAAAAGTACAACCAGACATACTGAAATCATTTATCCAAGTTGAACCACAGTTGAATGATCATACCAAGCATGTGTATGTCATTAGTAGAGCATAATTACTTTTTGAGAGTTTTAAAGGGTACATTTTTTTCATTCATCTCATCTGATTGACTATTTATGATAAAATTGGGACATTTCTCGGCTATTGTTTTATTACACATGAGCGCTTAAATCATTTTTCACAGAAAAAGAAAAACATTTATTGGTACTTGTGATATATTCTACATGTATTATTGAGTGAGTAATAGTTTTCATCTTACCTGCTATCTCATCCCTTGACTCTTCCTCCTCTGTTTCAATAGCCTTCTTTCCTGGGTAGAACAAATCACATTTAAGTATTATAATTAGATCAATGACACTAAAAATTGTTGCATTCAATGTACTCAATGTCAAATGTGCACATTGGTAATAGATTAATAAAGTATATACCACCAGCAAAAAAACTGTTAATCGATGACTTTTTTTTGCAATAACATTATATGGAACTTTTTCATGCTGAACCAATATATAGTGTCAGATCTGTGGCAAAACTGAATATCACATTCAAACTGATAAGTACATTTGTGTGTCTTTGTTCTGCAGTACAATGACAAACTTAAAGTCACAGGACTGCAGTGGTGTTACCTCAGGGGGACAGCTTGGGAAGACAAGTTCGATATTGTGCTGGACTCATGACATCATGTTACATACAAGTACTTTTTTTTGGTTTTATGTTTAGCTATTGTGCTTTATTATGATCATGTATACTGGGATTGTGAAGTTGCTAACTGGACCTTAGAAGAGGACTAGCAACATTTAACGATGAGACACAATACCAATTGTTTTGTGTTGACAGTATAGTGTACCAATAACCATGGACCCTAGTTGTCAACATGCCATTGTGCAAGCTGCTGGTGGTTAAATACTGGTATGCGATGTGCATTGCCTTGCCATGCATACACTGCCCAGTGTTTAGCCTCACTCACAGAATAAAACCCTATAAAGATGTGTAGTTTTCCAAACTACACCCTGAGAAAATGCTATTTCATATTCAATTTACATACTGCTATGCCATGATTTTCAGTATGTGAATGTATTATAGCTTGAACTGTACACTGCAATACATATTTGTAAATAGACATGTGATTCTTCATTACAGTTAGCATCTGTGCAGATTGTAACTGTATATTGCAATCTATCAGTTGTTGTTACAGTGGCTCTAATTACAGGGATATGCCTAGTTTTTACAGGATATCCTGTTTTGAAAATTACAACATGCTCATTTTGATAGAGCTTTAAACTCTTTCAGGGAAAGTGATTGTCCTGAAACAAATATCACTGCTATTTAGCTTTACTGTGAAGGAGGATTTAGTTTAACTTGGAAAAAATACATGATAGTGGTGCTTATAGCCAATTTTCAAAATGTTGACTGATTTTGAAATGTTTTTTTCTCTCCTTTACACATTTTTAGGATTTATAAAACAAAAACAGCAACAATTTGTAACTGGGTCTAATGCTATTACTTTAGATCTTATAAGATTAAGAAATTATTGCACACTTAATCATTTTCATTATTTTAATACAACTTTATGTGAACAAGCCATGCATTAAGCATCACTTCATCAAAGTGGTTTTACATCTGTAGCCCACATAGGTGTATTTTCATTAAGGGTGAGTTAGTTGGTAGATAAAATAAATGTATTAATAATTAATAATTAATTCTCCTACATATAGTAATGCTATAAGTCAGCAAAGCTGACTTAACACACAGATCCACCTGGCAATATGGGAAGATCTGTAAGAACTGTGTAAAAGAACTGTGTAATTTTAAGTTTTGTAAGAACAGAATATGTACCTGTAGTGACAGATCCATTAACAACATCTGATGGACTGCAGTTTGGTGTACCATCATATCGTAGATGCTAACTGTACTGCAGACACACAATTGTTTTCTGTGCACAACAAACCAATGATATCTTGTAATTAAAGTAATATCAATGCCCTCCAAATGTAATTAAGGCAAACAACTAAAGTTTTATGACTGTCACTCAAGTGACATTTGTTCAGTGTATTATACACACGTGTGAATGAAGGCAAAAGGTAAAGATTTTGGAGGAAGTGGGTTAGCTTCTTACCTTTTCCTTTTGGAGTACCTGTAGATGATCCTGAAATGCTTGATGACCTAGAATGGCTAGAAGATGAGGCTATAAATGAACAGAAATAATACATGTTTAAACAGTAAACACACATTTTATGGCAAGCAGTTAAGCATATTCAATTATGGGAACATCATGATTAAGGAAACTGATTTTGATCAAATTACAACTTTATGATCA
The DNA here is from genome assembly GCF_015220715.1 of Pygocentrus nattereri. Taxonomy (NCBI): domain Eukaryota; kingdom Metazoa; phylum Chordata; class Actinopteri; order Characiformes; family Serrasalmidae; genus Pygocentrus; species Pygocentrus nattereri. The sequence goes on from NC_051225.1 coordinate 17,821,950, forward strand.
AATGTTAAAATATTTGAAAGACCCTTAACTTGTTTAGCTAAACCTTCAATTTACCTGTCATTCGGGAAAGTTGATCTTTCAGGAATTCCTTGTCTGGCTGAAGATGTTTTATTGTTTCCTGAAGACTGACTGAATACCAGATCTTTTGCATGAAGTCACGTCAGAAGTACATGTCTTTGCATGGGATGTTTTTGGAGATAGGCTTCTTTGACTTCCGTCCACGAGTATCCATCTAGGAGAATAAAGTTAAATCATAAGCTAACACTAAACTCTGCCATTAGTAGCTAATAAAGCAGCTGTTTCTACTGTTCCATGTTTAAATACATTTCGACGAATGTTGTATTGGTCTATTTCATGGACAGCCACATTTCCATGTGTTCAACTGACCAAAGTTACGCTGTCCATTGCGATCTGCCCAGGAAAGGAGCAGGGCGTTCTGGCTAAGCAAGCTATGCTAATCGTTGACTAGCAGCGCAACGGGGTATGCTAATGATGATGTTGTTGATATGTTGGCTCAGCTACAGTTACGATTAAAGAACAAGAGTTTTTACGTTTACATAGTTTACATGGCACAATAAAATGCCAAACACCGTCGTATTCTTGACTTACCTCTTTGTAGCAGCGAAAAGGTCTCCTTCGGTCTTCGCGCCTGAAATGACGTTGTACAGTGCGTTGCTGTATCACGTGGCTGCAGGTCCTCCGTTCATGTCAAACGCGGGAACGGAGTGATTTCCGGACAGACGCAGGAAAGAAACTGAACGGAGCGATTTCAGAACAGCTCACAGCAGGCTTGGAAGATGTCGTTAATCCAAAGAAAAATTCTTGGGTTTTACAAGGTAAGGATAGTCTTCGAAATAGATGCAAAATTGTGCGATGGATGCAGAAAAAAGAGATTTTGCGCAGAGCAATGAGATGCAACTCTTGCAACAAAAAAATGAAAAACACAAACGGGTCCAGGGAGACGGATATCATTGGTGAGATTTTGATGGTTGTTTTTAAAACCTGACAGTAGAAATGTGTTGCAAAGTGTTAGATGCATTCAGTGTAAACTACTTCACTTAAGCTTTGTTGCTTTGGTTGTCCAAACAAATATTGCCAGGTGCTGTATCATATGTTACAGCTTCTGTCTGGAAGGGGTCTATGTTTTTTCGTTCCCGGTTATCTCTTCGACAGCACTTAGAGTTCATCTACAGGTAAGCAATTGTGCTTCCTTTGTATAAAATATAGAAAATATATTTTGTAATTTAAGGGTCACCAATAAATGAATTGACTATTAATACATTTTTTTTTTATTAATTTTATTGATTTCCCAAATGAAATTAAGTAAACACATTCTCTACAGAGAATATACCCACCAGCCACCTCTTGTGTACACCTCCTTGTTTCTACGCTCAATGTCTATTTTATTAGCTCTACTTATCATATAGGTGTACTTTTTATTTGTACAATTACAGACTGTAGTACATCTGATTTTCTGTATACTTTACTGTATGACCTTGTTGGACCCCCACAGGACCTAATGGAGCAGACGTATCAGTGCTGCTGGAATATTTAAAAACTGTATCCACTCACGCTGCCCACAGAATGCTGCTTGGCTGGACATTTTGGCTGGGCGATTCTCAGCAAAGGTGTCAGAAGTATTCACATTCATTACTCAGGTAGAAGTATAGATACTAGGGTTTAAAAATACTTCTGTAGAAGTTGAAGTATCAACTCAAGCTTTTTACTCAAGTAAAAGTGTAAAAGTACTGCTTTCAAAACTACTTAAAGTATAAAAGTAATGTAAGGAAAAAAAAAAAAAAGAAAAAAAAAAAAAAAAGCCATTAAGGACAAAAGCTTAGGTCGCACCACAGGGGTCTATAGTGCACTAGCCCACCTCCCCAAAAACCCCATTCTTCTAAAAGCCATAACAACTATAATGTTATATTAAAATGTTAATGTTGAAAAATGGGCACATATGCCCATTGAAAATGAATGTACTTTAGTACAATGCAAATATTAAAGAACCATATACAGTATGTATACTACTGATCATTAACATGTGTTCATGGAGCAGAACATATGATGACTAGTTGCCTATAAGTATTGCAATGATGCAGTCAAACTTCAAAGGCATGTTATCAATAACCTTTATTGGAATGTAAATGTACATCCAAGCTTCGTTGCAGGAATCTGTGAGGGCAACTGATAACAAAACTAAGACAAGAAAATTGGTGTACCCAGGGCAGGTTTAGTAAAAATTACACTTATATGGTTGTCTATATACAGTAGACGTTAGTGCTGTCAAGATGAACGATTAATCTTAGTGATTAATTAAAAAAAAAAAAAAAATATATATATATATATATATATATATATATATATATAAACCTCAATCCTGATTGATGCCTTCCTCATATGTATTATGCTCAATTCTATAGCTAATGGCAACAAGGTCCAACTTTCAACATCAGAATCTACATCAGTCAAGCACAGAATGTGCAACAAAAAGTTACCAATAGGCTTTGTTCAGCCGCAAAAGCAGCTGGTTCTCAAAAGTTCTTTGAGCCAGTGTGTGCTCTTTTTGGCCTGAAGATCAGCCCTGCAACAGTAAACAGTCTTTCACAGGCTGCTGAAGCAGGGAGTGCCGTATTAAGCTTAAGTGATAACTGGCACACAGCTGGGAAGGACTTCAGTACCTCTGCTGTGTCTCTTGGGCACCCCAGGTACGCATCCAACTGCTGGGTCGTTTCAAGAGGGCTTGTCTTCTTCAAGGAGGAAAAGAAGTCCTCTTCCTCAGATGATTGGGAGCCCTCACTGATGTGATTCTCGGCCTGACAGTCCAAGTGGCTTCTGATATAGTCAAGGCCTGTGGAATAAAAACAATCAGTACAACTTACATTATATGACAATATAATTATGTATGTAATTATGTATTGGATAGTGGGGTGTGTGAGATTAAATGACATTTCAAACTCATTTCACTGTCTCCATAGAAATTATACATATTAAGGGGAAGTCGAGAAGTGAGACACTTACCAAGTTTGAGGATATTCTCGTCACTTGTCCAGCAGGTCTTAAATTTGGGAACTAAAATGGCTGCGGCTATCAGCTCTGGATCTGTAAGCATCTCTCCGAAGCGTTTTTCTAGGCCTGAAAGAAGTGCAGCAATCAAAGGCTCACAGAACTTGGAGGCAATGTTAAGTTGCTGGAGCTTGGTCCTTAGTAGAGTTATGGTGGGGACCAACCATCCCATCTGCACACTGGTTTCACCTTGAAGTACATCAAGTGCCTTTGCAACTGGGCTCATTGTCTTCGCATATTCTGCAAGAAATGCAAGTTCCACTGGAGTAAACCTGTACAAAGAAGAAGACAAACAACATGGAATACTTAGCCTACATGACATAGCATCTTCAACTGAGGAACTCATAATTAAAAGGAAAAATATGTCATCCTGAGACATTAGAAATGTAGTTGTGTTTCTACAAATCACATCATAGTAAATAGGGGACTGCATACGTGTTCTACAGCATTCAAAGTATAAAACTGTGACTTCATCTACGTTAATCACTTCATTAACTGAAGGCAAAAAAAAAAAAAAAAAAACACACCACACTCTTACTTGGGTGTATCTAGTTCACTGCAGACAGCTGCAAGGGCTCCTTCGCCTTGTTCTCTCGTTATTCTCACTATTCTTTCTACGGCTGAGAAGAGTGGAATCCACCTTGTAGCAACAGGCCTTAAGAATTGGAGTTTGCAGGTGTCTTCAATTACTTCAGATGCAGTGGTTGATCTTGACTTTTGTTCCACAGGCTAGAGCATTTGGCAATGTGGACCTTGACACACGCTTGTACAATGGGTTGACCTCTGCTTTCAAAGCATCAACTGTGGACACTAAATTGAGAAGGTGGCAGGCGCAGCGATGGTGCTTAGGTAGCTGGTATTCCAAGTAGTCATCCTCATCCAACAGGGCTCCGGCATCAACAAATTCAACACCCTCAACGCTTTCCTCTTCATCGTCATCGTCATTTTGGCCACCATCATCCTCTTCTCCATCACTCTCTCCTACAGGTTCAGGATTGTTGTTCTCATCAGTCTGCCCATAAATTCTGAAGGCTTTCAGGAAGTTTGATCCATTGTCAGTTGTGCGAACGATCTTCTCTCTGATATTGAATTCTGTGTGAATATCATTAAGGGCACCAGCCAGGGCAGAAAAGGTATGTGATCCTTTAAGTTGCTTGCATGCCAGGGCAGCACAAGATCTCTGCAAGGTCTGGGGGTTAAACCAGTGTGCAGTGACACCAATGAAACTGCGACGGTGTGCCGTCCAGCAGTCTGTTGTTGTTGCTATGAACTCAATTTCACTAAGGGCAGCTTTCAGTTTTCTTCTCATTTCAATAGAGGCCTTTGTGACTTTGTTTACAACAGTATTGCATGTCATGACATTTGTATTTGGCCGAAGATGTTGCACAAGATCAATGAAGCCCTGTTGCTGGACAACGTGTGGCGGGTGCAAGCCTTGGACAATGAACTTGAGGACAACTTTATCCACACTTGCCTGGGACACTCTTTGAGTCTCCCACAGCTTGGTTTGTTTGGAGGGTGGGGCCAAAGAACCTTCAGTGGATGACTTCCTTTTGAGGGATGCTGAAGTAAGTTGCGTGTATCTCTCTAGACGAGTGGGGTGTTTCTTCTGCGGAGAAAACGAATGCACAGACACAGATTGAGATTCGTATTTTTTATCTCAAACTACAAGCTCAGACTATCTAGGACTTCCTCTGTATTAAATGTCATGCTTGAAGATCATGAATGAAGATCAGACTACCAAGTTAGGGAGCAGTTTCACTGGTCTATGCAATTATGTTGAGCAGACCATAATATTGCCACTAAAAGCTGTTTTAGGACTACAAGCAACTGCTGGCATGGCTGAAAAGTAGCATTATTGATTACATAGTCCAAATTTAATTCATTTTAAACTGCATTTGACTGATAGTTGGTAGTTGGGCCTATTACCTGTTTACAAGAAGCCATGGGGCCTGCCCCAAACAGGCGCACGCGCTCTCATACACAGACAGGATCATGCCTATCCTTAGTACATGCTTTATCAACCAGCTGTAGACTATAGCTTTGCACAATTAACTTACAAATATTGCAAATAGCAATAATATAAGCTCAGATAACATTTGGCTGAAGTCGAATTTCAAATCTCACAAAGAGCCCAACAAACGAACTTGCAATGTTGAATTATAGCCTACTGCTAGCAAGCAACTATAGCATGTGTTGGCATGAATCTAGCTATAGCAAAAATAGCAAACTTACCATTAGTACATCACTAGGTTACTACAATATTTTGTCAATAATCGACTGATAAACTTTCAACTTACCTCAATATGCTTTTTCAAATTAGACGGCGAGTTTTTGAAAGCCATTAGCTCGTGGTACTTGGGTGCGCAGAGCTTGCAGCGCATTCGAAAGGAGTTGTTTTTGCATCCAACCATTTCGAAAAATTCTTCCAGGTATGGCCAGGGATGTACAAGGGTTGGTTGGTCTTCCTGGCTACCAACCTCCTCGCTGGTGCTTAGTTGGGACACTTCGCTCGAATTCTCTTGAGTCTCTGCCACGGACATCTTTATACTAAGCTACGTACGTCTGTTACGTCCTCGCTGGGGTGTGACGTGACCTGTGCAGGTGCGATGGATCACGTACAAACCAATAGGATGTCGGAATATTATATGTTTATACTTCTCATCCAACCACAATCAAATTCACTCTATCCGGATGGCGCGATTAGTCAGGATAGAGTTTTTTTAAACGATGACACGCCGGAATGAAAACAAGTCCAAATGAAATGGCAGTAACGAGGCTATTTTTAAAATGTAAGGAGTAGAAAGTACAGATAATGGAGTGAAAATGTAAGGAGTAGAAGTAAAAAGTCATCTAAAAAATAATTACTCCAGTAAAGTAAAAATAACCAAAATTTCTACTTAAGTAAGGTAACAAAGTATTTGTACTTCGTTACTTGACACCTCTGATTCTCAGTCTAGCAGTGACACAGAGGACACAGAGGTGTTTAAACACTCCACCAGCACTGCTGTGTCTGATCCACTTACACACCCCACCATCATGTCAGCATCACTGCAGTGCTGAGAATGATCCACCCACATAATACTGGTCTGTGATGGTCCTGACCAATGATGAACAGGGTAATAAAGTATACAGAGAAACAGATCTACTACAGTCTGTAACTGTACAACTACAAAGGGCTCCCATATGGTACATGAAGGTGATTCCAGGACAGTGAGTGTAGAAACAAGGAGGTGGACATGAAGTGACTAGAGGGTGTAAATCTTATTTTAGTGCGCAAGTACTATTTATTTGTTGAGTCTAACATATTTGAAAAAATTCATAAACATAAAATGTGTTTTAACTTTAGGTGCTTAGAGCCCATTTTCATTTGCTTTCTAATGAAGTTACTTCAGTAACTAAATAATAATTCATTAAATTAGCACAAGTTTAACAGGATGTTTAAATAATAGTTATTATTGATAATTGAATGTGACATAAGTGTCTGCCAACTGCAAAAAAATATATATAGAAAAGCCTATTTATATTAAAATGTTTTTGTGCCACTGCCATGTGCCTATATTCTCTACATGGTCTGCATGAGACACGTCAAGTCAAATTTATTTGTATAGTGCTTTTTACAAAGCAGTTGTATATACATTAATAATAAGCAAAATCTAAATCAGAACGAAGATACATAGAGTACATAGAAATGCATAAAATACATGAAATCCTCAGTGAGCAAGCAGTAGCGACAGTGGCAAGGAAAAACCCATATTATCAGCTCCATTTATCATACTGTAGCACATTGTAGTTTTACAATTACAGAATACATGTAAATAATAGGTGTTCCTCAAAAGTTTAAGTATAAGGTAGGTGCATAATAAATAGTTAACTCAATGTATATTTATTAGGGCTGTCAACGTTAACACACACAATTAATCTGGAAACCAAATTAATCACGTCAGAACATCTCTAATACAAAGGATACCCACTTGAGATCTCTTCCGGGTTATTTTTTCAATTTATTGACACCGCTAATATTTATTTTTTGTTCAAAGTGTTGTCTTGCGTAATGCAGAATAACAATTCATAGCAGTGCATATTAAACATTTTTACAATTTATTTTCATACTTTTTATAGTATAACCGGGGACGTGTAGGCGCTGCCAGGCGACGGAGCAAGAAGTGGGTACTGGGAATTCTGGAAGTGAGTGCTACCACCCGGAAGCCCATACTGAAAATTGTCTCCAGCAGGTCAAGTGAGCAGCTGCTACCTATTGTGAGGCGCTATGTGAGAAGAGGAACCAGTATTATAACTGATGAGTGGCGAGCGTATAGAGGTCTGTCAGATTTCAGCTATGATCACCATATAGTTTGCCACGAGACATTTTGTCGTATGCTTACCAGGGCCCACACCCAGCACCTGGAGCGGGCATGGCAAAAATTCAAGGTTGATGGTTGGAGACACCGAGTAAACCGAAACACGAAACTTCTGAAAGAATACCTAAAGATTATAGAGTGGGAACACTGGTTGGCCAAAAAGCACAAATGGGGCATACTTGGAAGACTGCTCCATGATATTAGAAAACTGTATAAAAGTCAATGTTAATTAAGTAGTTTTGATCAGCATTCTGAATTTTGCGGCCCTGAACAACTGATGTCTGTCTAGCTTTTTTACCGATAAAATACAATGTAGAGAAACTGTCTATTCAGATGTATTGATATTGGCATGTAGTATGTTTTTTTAAGTTGTTTTAGAGGCTCAGTCTAACTTCATTAGATTTTTTACATTCAAAATGTATTTAAATTTGTCAAAATGTTTGTTATATCAACTGTATCTTAGAATAACTATTGAAAATATAGCTTACATGTTTATGCATACATGTTGTTTTTATTAACTATGTACATTTGACAATAAATAAACCCATGTTTAAACATACAAACTTGTGCTTCTTGTACTCTTCTTTATATCTTGTTATAAGTTCATATAGAGCTGATCAGTAACATCACTTTACCTACAGACTGTAAGGAGCGCTTATAGTGCTTTATAAGTTGTTATAAGTTCATATAGAGCTGTTTAATAACATCACTTTACCTACAATCTGTAAGGAGCGCTTATAAATGTTTATTAATTATTATGTGCACTTATAAAGTCATTTTTATTTTAAAGATACTGATGAGCATTAGAGTACCCCAGTGATAATGGGGTTCTCACTGTGAATCTTTATAAAGCATTATGAGAATAAACAAAGCTGTTGTTATAAAACTTTATGATGCTGGTCTCACCAATATTCCAGAGAACAGGAACATGTATATATTATAGGGCATTATAGCACTTTATAGCATTATAGTGCTATAAAGCCTTATAATGTGCTCTTATAGCATGTTATGTGTGTAATTATGAACACTATGTACAGTTACAAATGCTTATGTCAAACATTATAAACCTTATGAATGCTTATGAAATTTATAAATGCACTTATAATGCATTATAGATACTGGATTCATAGAAAGTGTTACCGCATGTACTTGTGTGACTCGATCTTTGCAATTATTCAGTCTTGGATAATTTAGTCACTGTTCTTAAGGCTTTTGTGATAGAGACTGAGTCTATGACCTTTGGCTCAAAGCTATGATTAAATATGTGCTCACTGCCCCTTAGTGTGTGTGTGCTCACTAGTGTGTAAGTGGTGTTTCACTTCACGGATGGGTTAAATGCGGAGTTGAAATTTCCCCATTGTGGGACTAATAAGGGTCACTTAATCTTAATCTTAATCTTTAAGCTCCTATTCTAAGAGGTTGGTCTTGGCCTTATTTAAAGGGATTTTGTGTGACTATACATGTACAATCATTAAATTGTGGTTTAGGCATTTGTTTACATTGAAACTGATCTGCACGAGTGCTCAAACACTTTAGAAAGGCTTGAATTGCTATGCAGTTTTCTCTTCACATGAAGACATCATAATGAGTATAAACACATATTTCTATCATAAAATACCCTTTGTGTCCAAATGAATAGACCTTAAATCATGCAATGATGGCATTGTAGTTTTAGGTGTTTGTTTTCACTGAGAAGGTGTTTACAGCACCTAAAGCACTCATACACTTTACATTGTCATGATTACAGATATTTCTCCCATAAAATGCCCAGATTATGTAAGCCAGCAGACTGTATATCACATTTTTATGAGAATTAACTCAAAAGCTTTAACATGGGTTACTACAATGCTGATTTTTTTGTTCTATACGCTACCTTTCACTGAAAAGGCATTCACTGCACTGCACTTACTCAAATGCTTTAGAAAGGCCCGAAACGCTAAGCAGTATTCTCTTAAGGTGATGACATTAAAATTATTATGTAAAATGATTATAAAAACACTTCTGCCATAAAATACTATTGTCTCCAAAGAAATTTATCTAAAATCGCATTTTCATGAGAAAGAGCATCTCCACATTGAGATAATATAGCATAAAATTTGTAGCCTTTATTTAAAGGCTTAAATGATCCATTACTTACATGAAGCTCACTATTTACATCTATAATAATCATGAAGAACAAAATAATTACTATTGTTATTAGGGTTCAAGCACGCAGTGCGTAGAACCCTATTGTTTTTGCTTGAGTTTTTTTCTTCTTATTATTATTCTTTTTCTCCTGAAAAAGTGGTTGTGGAGAAGAGACCGTAAGCCATCCAGACACCAAACTTGGTGGCTAGGTGTAGTTTGTGTGCATCTTGCCCCACAGCAAAAATGAGCCCGATTTGCCTGGAGGGGGGCGCTATAGAGCACCAAAACATGTTTTGCTTCGGAACTCCTAAATCCAAGATGTGCACAGACAAAATTATTTTTGTGGCTCATTCCTTGGGTTAAGACAAACAATTTTGCCACTGATACTCTTTAGATCCCCCCACAATAAATTTTAGCTAATTTGCATAATATGCAAAAGCTACTTTTAGTAGTCCTACAATTTTCACTCCTCAATTTTCTGGTATCAGAAAACTCAGGAGAGTCTCATTATCAGGATTTATCAAAAAAAATTGATATTTGCAAACATTTTGGCTGCCATATGCTAATTAGCCCTTCTGACAAAACTCAAAATTCACTTAAGACTCTATAACTCAAGAATGCTTTAGCCAAAAACATTTCAACTTTATATGCTTATTCGAGACAAGATTTTGTGGATGGCTTTCAATTTTGGTGGGCTTATGTCATTAGGGGGCGGGGCAATTGCCAATTAACTGTTTCTCAGCATCTGTGCATCCGATCAAGCTGAAACTTGGTAGGCATCATCTGCTGCACAGCAGGCCTTTGACAGGCTTACCATTGACCGATGATCATGAAACTTGACAAGTATCGATATGTAACCATTTTCTAACAATCTACCAAGTTTCAAAATATTTGGCCACTGGGTGGCGCTATTCACGAAATTCTCATGTTATTAAAATATAATTACAATTTTCACCTATAGGCACATTAAGCACATCATGGCAAACAATTTGGCCTATACATGTTTATTAAAAAAGTGCATAGTTTTTTAGTAGTCGATACCTGTTTGAAAATGCTCGTTTTCTAACTAGTCTCTGGATTTTGATCCAAACTTTTCAAATTTGGTCTAGAATGATTCTGGGGCCTCTCTAGGTAAATAATTATCAAAAAATGTTTGACTTTTCGACTCAGGGTCATGTGGATCAGTCAACTAATTACTGCGGTCATGGCATTTCTAACTTGATTTACTGTAACTCAAAAAACATTGGCCAGATCACCTCCAAACCATCATTGCACACTGAGACTGTAAGGGTGTATGCACCTTTTTGTCCAGATAGGCCTTTAGGGGGCACATCAGCACTCAAAAACACTTCAAAATCAAATAAATTGCTATTACAAGGTTGATCAACAAAGAATTGGTGCCATATGACTCAGTTCACTCACCTAAACAACATTCTAATTGCATGTCATGTCAAAAATTGTACGGCTTGTCTGGTATTCTGTCTTATTTGTTCAAAGATTTCACTATACAAAGGCTTATTATACAAAGGTCAAAAGGTAATTCTGACCAAAACCTGGTAAACGTCTATGGTTTTAGTCCTTGATCAATAATTGGTCAATAACAAATAATAAAATTGGGGGCAGTCGTGGGCTGGAGGTTAGGGATCTGGCCCTGTGACCGGAAGGTTGCCGGTTCAATCCCCAGGGACGACAGTCCATGACTGAGGTGTCCTTGAGCAAGACACCTAACCCCCAACTGCTCCCTGGGTGCCGTGGATAGGGCTGCCCACCGCTCCGGGCAAGTGTGCTCACTGCCCCCTAGTGTGTGTATTCACTAGTGTGTATGTGGTGTTTCACTTCACGGATGGGTTAAATGCGGAAGTGGAATTTCCCCGTTTGTGGGATCAAAAAAGTATCACTTGTCACTTAATGATATCATATTGAGGCTGAGCTGCTCTACACCTAAAGGGCTCCTTGTGACTGATTTAGGCCTCACTATGGCCTACATCTAGTCAACGGGTTAAATACTGAACCAGTCCACTGTGCAAGTGGTACTGTGTGAGAAATGCTGCCATTAGTCATGTAGTTCTGACATCTATGTTGAAAACCTCTTGGATGTTCAACAAACCAGTGTAGCTCAGTACATATGAATGGAAACTTATAATGTGGGTAAAGACCTCTGCTTGTTGTTTATGCAAACTAAAGGCCTTTTGATGAATTGACATCATTTTGGTTCTATTCGCTCAGCCTCTGAACAAGATTCAAACAGCTTGAGGCCTTTTTATGCCTGATGGGCTAAACTGCTGGTACAAGGGCTGGTACTGCTTGTACGTTCTTGAACCCGCTCATCGCCGCTTGCGGCTATATTTTGTCATTATTATTTATAACAATAAATGAATAAAATAAAAATGTAATTTATAATTACAATTTTGAAGTAAATAAAATTAGACAAGAATTGTCAAGACACAAATTAACATTTCTAAACTGTAAAAAATACAATCATATTAAAAACTATCAAATGACTGGCAGCAGCTGCCATACAAAAAATGCTAAATTAAAGTAAAATATCCTAATTCAAAAAAGTACAAAAACAATCATTTTACAGACATTTTATTTTACATATTTTTACTAAAATATTATGATAAAAAATGTTCAATTATATGTCAGCACAAAAGGTTCTGCAGGTAAAAACTGTTACTTTACAGGTTTTTACTAAAATATTATGATCAAACTCCTTCAATAAAAAGATTGCACAAAAATGAATGCTATGTTTGCCGTTTTGTAAAGTCTGACTGGACAGAGATAGAATATGTAATGTCTACAAAATTCCTTCATTCTATTTATTTATAGACACAAGTGAGAAAATCTGCTCCCTGTACATTTATTGGCATCAACAATAACATTCAAGCAACATTCAATTAAAAAATGTCCAACTTTGTGCCCCCACAAATAAAGCACTTTAGAAGTCAAGAACATACAGTGCAAAAACCAATTCCTTTAATATACAAATTCAAATATCAGCATGAAGACAACTAAAATTTCAAAAAACAACATAAGCATAAAGACTTAATGCAGTTTTTTAGTAAATATTTATACTGAGCTGTAAAGCCAGACCATCCAAAGAAACATATTTTCACCAACAACAAGCATCTTAATCTTGAATATTTCTGCTTAACTTGTGTCCAACCAAATTCATCAAGATATTCTGGACAAACCCCAATGTGTACAACCCCAATTCCAATGAAGTTGGGACATTGTGTTAAACATAAATAAAAACAGAATATGATGATTTGCAAATCCTTTTCAACCTGTATTCTATTGAGTACCCTACAAAGACAAGATATTTAATGTTCAAATGTTTAAACTTTATTGTTTTTTGCAAATATTCACTCATTTTGAATTTGATGCCCGCAACATGTTCCAAAGAAGTTGGGACAGGGGCATGTTTACCACTGTCACCCTACCTTTTAACAACACTCAATAAGGGTTTGGGAACTGAGGACATTAATTGTTGAAGCTTTGTAGGTGGAATTCTTTCCCATTCTTGCTTGATGTACAACTTCAGTTGTTCAACAGTCTTTGTTGTCGTATTTTGTGCTTCATAATGCACCACACATTTTCAATGGGAGACAGGTCTGGACTGCAGGCAGGCCAGTCTAGTACCCGCACTCTTTTACTACAAAGCCACGCTATTGTAACACTTGCTGAATGTGGCTTGGCATTGTCTTGCTGAAATAAGCAGGGACGTACCTGAAAAAGACGTTGCTTGGATGGCAGCATATGCTGCTCCAAAACCTGTATGTACCTTTCAGCATTAATGGTGCCTTCACAGATGTGCAAGTTACCCATGCCATGGGCACTAACACATTCCCATACCATCAGAGATGCTGGCTTTTGAACTTTGTGCTGATAACAATCCGGACAGTCCTTTTCCTCTTTGGCCTGGAGGACACGACGTCCATAAATTCTAAAAACAATTTGAAATGTGGACTTTGTGTCAGTCCATCTCAGATGAGCTCGGGCCCAGAGAAGCCGGCGGCGTTTCTGGGTGTTCTTGATATATGGCTTTTGCTTTGCATGGCAGAGTTTTAACTTGCACTTGTAGATGGAGTGATGAACTGTGTTCACTGAAAATGGTTTTCTGAAGTGTGCCGCCTGAGGGATCAAAGGTCATGGGCTTTCAATTTTGGTTTTCTACTGTTGGACTACTTGCTCACGTAGTTAGAAACCGAAACTTCACAAAGTGGTGGACCTCGCGCCATCCTTGCTTGTGAATGACTGGGCCTTTCATGCTCCCTTTATACCCAGTCATTCAAGTTTTCAATTCACGTTCAATTCAGTGACAAATGTTGTCACAAAGCAGCTATACAGAAGTTTGAAAACATACAGTTATAACATATCCTCCAGTGAGCAAGCCAGAGGCGACGGTGGCAAGGAAAAACTCCCTCAGTCTGGAGAAAGAAACCTTGGGAGGAACCAAGACTCACAAGGGGAGACCCATCCTCGTTTGGTCAAACAGTATTTACAATTTAATAAGCTAAATACCAAATAAAAGCTGAGAGGATCTCTGTTTGAACACTGGATGGTAAAGCTTTAGAAACTGCACTGGTAGAGGCAGTTTCTTATTGAGTCTTTATGAAAAGTGGGAGTGAGCTGAAACAGTCCTATCCTATCTCAATGCTGATACATCTGAATTGCACAGTGATGTAATCGAGGGTGTTGCAGTTGGCACAAATGAACAGGAGAGCGGGTTGGTGATGGTGAGGAGGAGGCCCTGATGATCAGTCTTCAGCAGGGTGGGAGGGCAGTCATTATCTCAGGAAGAGTAAAGAGACAAAATTAGTTCTGCTCAGGAGTATGACTGTAATAAATATGATTTTCCCCCAGAGAGTGGCTAGTGACTCCATCTGATCTAACTATAACAGCATAAACTAAAAGGAGAGAACCAGAAGGTAACATAAATATGAGAGTACCCTGAGACACTGGGATCTCCCCACTCCACCGTCAACAAACCTGTGTGATCGCGTGAAGTGGTGGGTCAACAGCACCAACATCTCAGTTTACCATAAGCCTCTGATGTAAATTAAAGATTCCCAAAACTAAAATGTCTTGTATTATGTAGATAAATCATAAATAAAGCACAATATGGCATAGCATATTGGAGCAAGTGCCCTAAAACAAGCTTCCTCAGTAGAGCGTAAGAGAGAAGACAGGCACTTTGTGAGTGAGTGAACTTGTGAACTGCTCAAGGCCAAACGACCAGAATGGAAAAGTACTAGTATGTGTTAGGAGGTACCTGGCACGATGGTTTAAAAAAAAAAAAAAAATCAGACTAGGCTTGGAAATAATGGTCTCCACAAAAACCCCATATGATGGACATGTGAAGGTCAATTTGGATATAATGGTGGTGTCATGACAATAGGAGACAACAAAAAAGAGGTGGGGCGAGATCACTCCACCTTCACTGAGAGTATAAAATATGTGTACATTCCCTGTATAAGTGTGAGTGTGAGTGTGTCCGAAGGCTTTTGGAAGAACATTCTTCAAAGAAGGAATAAAGGACCTGCACTTCTGAATCTTGAAGAGTCTTCTTGTATTTATATAGTTTGTTCAATTCATTTTCTTTCAACAAACTATTGAATTTGTTTTATTTTACAAACCATAAATAATACTTAGGCTTGGTGGCTAGACAAGTGTCGAGGAACGACACCTCTATGCCCATGAACCCCTGGATCTCCTGCCTTTATCTAAAGGTAAGCTAAACTAAACAAAGATGTTTTCAGTCTAGACTTAAAGGTTGAAACTGTGTCAGAGTCCTGAACATTAACTGGGAGATTATTCCACAATTTTGGGGCTTTGTAAGAAAAAGCTCTTCAGAAGACTTCAATGGGTATTGAAGTATTCTGAATTTTAGGAACCAGTAGAAAACCAGCATCCTGAGATCTGAGTAAGTGAGGTGGTTCATAATGGGAAATAAGATCTTGCAGGTACTCCGGTGAGAGACCATGCAGGGCTTTATATGTCAATAAGAGAATTTTATAATCAATAAGGAATTTGATAGGAAGCCAGTGTAATGCTGATAAAACTGGGCTGATGTGATCAAATTTTCTGGTTTTAGTGAGTACTCTAGCTGCAGCATTGATCTAATTGAAGTTTATATAGGTTCCTGTTGGAGCATCCTGATAACAATGCATTACAGTAGTCTAGCCTTGAAGTTATAAGGGCATGTACCAATTTTTCAGCGTCATCTAGGGATAATGCATTTCTTAACTTTCAAATGTTTCGGAGGTGAAAAAACACTGTCCTTGTAATATTACCTATGTGTTGATTAAACGTTAGATCTGAATCAATCATCACACCAAGATTTTTAGCTATTGAACCAGGTATTACAGAGTTGTCAGCAAGATTTAACTGCTCAGATCTGAGCGTTTATTCTGAGCAGCCTCTGAACCAAGAAGGAGAACTTCTGTTTTAGTTGGGTTTAAAAGAAGGAAATTCTGCAGCATCCAGTTTCTTATATCTTTTACACAATCTTCTATTTTATTTAATCTAGATTTATCATCTGGTTTGGCTGATATGTACAGCTGTGTATCATCAGCATAGCAGTGAAAACTAATTCCATGTCTATTTATAACTAATGGTAACATGTATAATGGGAATAACAGAGGACCTAAAACAGAACCTTGTGGAACTCCAAGTGTGTATGTTGAAGAATTTGAGGAAGATATTATTTTTTCTAGTTCTGACTGCTGAAGCGGACAAAACGTTTCCAATCTCTCTTCTATAACCACATTTTGTGTTGTTTCAGCCAAACAAGATGATGAGTAGCAGTGTTTGCTGTAGGATTGCTGTAGGTTACTTGTATCAGTTGAACTTTTTGTCTAATATTCTCGATTTTGTTATTTAAAAAGTCCATGAAATCATTGCTGAAATCATGACACTCACCTGTTTCCAATTAACCTGTTCACCTGTGGAATGTTCCAAACAGGTGTTTTTTGAGCATTCCTCAACTTTACCAGTCTTTTGTTGCCCCTGTCCCAACTTCTTTGGAACCTGTTGCAGGCATCAAATTCAGAATGAGTGAATATTTGCAAAAAACAATAACGTTTATCCATTTGAACAGTAAATATCTTGTGTTTGTAATGTATTCAATTGAATAGGTTGAAAATATAAATATGTTTATATATATATATATATATATATATATATATATATATATATATAAACATTGTTATTTTGTTTAGTCATGTATTAAAACAGAAAACAATCTCACGCAAAAAAGTGTTATTTAACTTTTCAGTGTAGGTCTACCAGTCTATCGGTCCATCTGTCTCTTAGTTTCAGTAGTGGTAGATTATTATTATTATTATTTCCTGAGCCTCAACACAAGCACAGATAAGTATAGACCCTATCTTTAGAAGTGGTCTGATAGCAAGCCTACAATCCTACAGCAAACACTGCTACAAACCACCTACAGAGCAAAAAGACATACTGTATGGCTAATGTCTGGTTTGATATTATGGAGACATTACAGTTTTAACAAATTCTTGAACTTTCCTTTAGAATCACTCATGCCAAAATGTCAACTATGCACTAGTGTTAGACAGTCGTTTAGTTTTTAATTTAAGTACATGGCTGAGTAGGTCCGTTGTGATACCATTTACTTGTCTTTATTGTACTGTATGGCTCTGCTGGCCAGATCCAAGGGGTCAACAGCAGTGGTCATGCCATTGGCCACCCTTCTCACTTAATGACTGTCTTAAGATATTGATGGAAGCAGTGTTTAGATAGTGTTTAAATATTGAACAGAATACAGTGAACGGGCGGGCCAGTCCATAGCTTCGATGCCTTCATCTTGCAGGAACTGCTGACACACTCCAGCCACATGAGGTCTAGCATTGTCCTGCATTACGAGGAACCCAGGACCAACCGCACCAGCATATGGTCTCACAAGGGGTCTGAGGATCTCATCTTGGTACCTAATGGCAGTCAGGCTACCTCTGACGAGTGCATGGAGGGCTGTGCGCCCCTCCAAAGAAATGCCACCCCACACCATTACAGACCCACTGCCAAATCGGTCATGCTGAAGGATGTTGCAGGCAGCAGATCGCTCTCCACGACGTCTCGTCATGTCATGTCATGTCTGTCACATGTGCTCAGTGTGAACCTGCTTTCATCTGTGAAGAGCACAGGGCACCAGTGGAGAATTTGCCAATCCTGTTGTTCTCTGGCAAATGCCAAGCGTCCTGCACAGTGTTGGGCTGTGAGCACAACCCCCATCTGTGGATGTCGGGCCCTCATACCATCCTCATGGAGTCGGTTTCTAACCGTTTGTGCAGACACATGTACATTTGTGGCCTGCTGGAGGTCATTTTGCAGTGCTCTGGCAGTGCTCCTCCTGTTCCTCCTTGCACAAAGGCGGAGTTAGCGGTCCTGCTGCTGGGTTGTTGCCCTCCTACAGCCTCCTCCACGATGAAGATGCACTGAAGATGCCAGATGAAGGCACTGAAGCTATGGACTGGCCCGCCCGTTCCCCAGACCTGAATCCGATTGAACACATCTGGGACATCATGTCTCGCTCCATCCACCAATGTCACGTTGCACGACAGACTGTCCAGGAGTTGGCGGATGCTTTAGTCCAGGTCTGGGAGGAGATCCCTCAGGAGACCATCCGCCACCTCGTCAGGAGCACGCCCAGGCGTAGTAGGGAGGTCATATAGGCACGTGGAGGCCACACACAATACTGAGCCTCATTTTGACTTGTTTTAAGGACATTACATCAAAGTTGGATCAGCCTGTAGTGTGTTTTTCCACTTTAATTTTGTGTGTGACTCCAAATCCAGGCCTCCATTGGTTAATAAATTTGATTTCCATTGATGATTTTTGTGTGATTTTGTTGTCAGCACATTCAACTTTGTACAGAACAGAGAAGTATTCAATGAGAATATTTCATTCATTCAGATCTAGGATGTGTTATTTGAGTGTTCCCTTTATTTTCTTGAGCAGTATATATATATATATATATATATATATATATATATATATATATATATATATACACATACATACACACACACACACACACACACACACACACACATATATATTAATTACACACTTATACCTTCAATCTTAAGTAGTATAAACAAGGATTGTACATAAATGTTGTAATGATGTGTTATGATTTCATTAGCATGTGTTGGATGAATTCTGTTGGAAGTTTTTAGTTCCTTAGGTCTGGAAATATAAATACAGTGACAGTATTGTCACTCTCATGGCCTTTCTTTTCAGAGTTTGAAACCTAATAATCAGACAAGACTGATTTCCCAGCAAAAATGAACACATTTTATGTTACTACATATGTTAATACACTCAGAACATTCACTTAAGACATTTTACTTAGTTTTTCCATATCTACAGAATGCAAAAACAGTACAGCAGTACACATTAAACTTATGGGTGTATTATATTACATAAACTTTGTATAACATTTTTTTTATAGTCCCTTAGGTTCTAGGTATTAACCAAGCCAAGGGTGAGGTATAAACTCCAAAGTACCAAGTAATTGTAACATGATGTTGAGCTCCAAGGGAGTCTCACTAATTACAGTGGTACACAAAGAGTTGAGAGCAATGACTATGGTTTTATTGGTCTTTTGCCATTTCCTTCAGTCATAACGACATATTGCTTGGAAGTGTTTCTGATTTGGTGTCCTTTTAAATTCATAACGTAACTGAAATTAAGTGCAAGTTTGTACTTACTACCTTGTTACTCAAACTATTTATGTAGTAGTTTATTATATTCTTCATGGGTTTAATAGCTAGAACCTGTTTTATTTATTTCATTTTGGTGTAATTTAGCAAGACTGTCTTGAACTTCAAGACAGCCAGGAGAACAGGGCATAGCAATTATGACTTGACTGAAGAGCATTCTGTTAACAAAAGCCATTCTAACCAGCAGCTCTGTCATGTATGACTAAGTGTTATTGTGAGTTGCTATTGATTACATCATTCTTGTAATTGCTTAGTAACTCTTAGGTTTTATCAGGTTGCCTCACCTGCAACAAATAAAACAAGAAAAAAAGCGCAGTTATTATTACCTAACATTATTTTACCCATTATTTGTACTCAGTGCTTACCCAGGTCATATCTGAAACCTGTTTGGCATTTAAGGGTAATTTAAACTGTCTTGGAATTTACCATCATGTCACCCAAAATAATGATCTAGTACTTTGGAGTTTGCATCTCACACTTACCTAGTTACTACCTAGGAACGTGGAGAAATGTAAAATAAACCATTACCTAGTTTATTTGTGGCAATTATATAATACATTGACAGAAAAACAGATGCATTAAATGCTGAATAAAAAAAATATACTGGTGAACAATAAATCAGTATGATTGAATCTGCAAACATACATAGATTGTTGGGGTCAAATCAAGTGTGATTCTGAGCAATAACGGGCAGACAATGACATTAGTACAAAAAGCAAAATAGATAATTGTTTGGTTTTATCTTAATGTGGATAAACATTCTCAAGATATAGATGAAAACTCCTTCAACAGAACATCCTGACTCAGAGTGTTCAGAGACACATTCTTCCTCACATTCAGACTGATTGAGCGTACCTGCAAAGGGAGAAAGAGAATGATAATTGATGAAAGAAGAAGGAGGCAGTGTTTCTGGACACAAATATGACATTTCATGAAGTACATGTTTCTGATCGTTAACTACTTAACCAATTTGACGAGGACTGTTGTGAGATTTCTACATATATGTAGTAATTAAATTAATAAACAAAATTTAACAGAAATTTGTGTTGTCCTATAGTTTTTTTTTAATAAAAATTAATTGCTTGGATTAACTCTTCAGCTGGCATATTCAACCAAAAAAATAAAAATAATAATATTTTGATGACCTAAACCATTATATTGCAGCTGTCCAACCACCATTTTAAATCTGAAAGCTACCCTGTGAATATGAAAAGTTCCATTTTCTGTTTAAAGGTTTTGCCATGGGGGAAAAAATGACTATGACTGGTTCAAAATACAATGGAAAGGACTGATGTTTTAGTCAAATACTAAATTTTTCCTAAAAACTATGAAACTAGATTTTATCATGAGTTATCATCATTTTTAGTTCAGTTCAAACTTCTTAGCTAAATGTGTAACAGTTTTAAACGCAGACATTGAGATAAATAATAATAAATGCTATAAAGTCCTCTCAAGTTTCAAGTGCTGCAGGCTATAACTCATTGAAGTATTTAGAGATGAATTTGGGAGAATGAAAAGCAGTCAATAAAAACAAATCAAACGGGACATCAAGCCAGATCGTCTTCTTTTGGCTGCTCCCTTTAGGGGTTGCCACAGCGGATCATCTGCCTCCATCTTGCCCTATCCATTGCCTCCTCTACTTTTACACCAACCATCTCCATGTCCACATGTTTACATCCATAAACCTTCTCTGAGTTCTACCCTTCTCCTTCTGCCCGACAGCTCCATCTCCAACATTCTCTGACCAATATATCCACTATTCCTCCTCAACACATGTCCAAACCATCTCAACCTGGCCTCTCTGGCTTTATCTCCAAACTGCTCACCTTCACTGTCCCTCTGATCTGCTCATTTCTAATCTTGTCCAGCCTTGTCTATCCCAACGAAAATCTCAGCATCTTTATCTCTGCCACCTCAGCCTCCTGTCTTTACATTTACGGCTTTTGGCTGACGCTCTTACCCAGAGAGTGACTTACAATTTGATTATTGTTACACAGGTAGGTGAAGGTGATGTTAGGAGTCCCAAGGAATAGTGTAGGGTGTTTGCCCAGGTGGGGATTGAACCCCAGTCAACAGCGTAGAAGGCAGAGATGTTACCCACTACACCAACCAACCACCTGTCTTAGACAGAGCCACAGTCTCCAAACCATAGATCATAGCAGGACGCACTACTGTCTTGTAAACCTTCCCTTTCACTCTTTGCTATCCTTTTTTGTCACATATCAGCCCTGACACCCGTCTCCACCCACTCCATCCTGCCTGCACCCTCTTCTTCACCTCTTTTCTACACTGTCCATTGCTCTGGATGGTTGACTCAAGATACTTGAAGTCATCCACCTTTACGACCTCTACTCCTTGCATCTTCACCTTTCCACCTGCCTCCCTCTCATTCACACACATGTATTCTGTCTTGTCTCTACAGACCTTCATTCCTCTCCTCTCCAGTGCAAACCTCCACCTCTCCAGATTCTCTTCCACTTGCTCTCTACTCTCACCACAGATTACAATGTCATCTGCAAACATCATGGTCCATGGAGCCTCCTGCCTGACCTCATCTATCAACCTTTCCATCACCATTGCAAACAAGAAGGGGCTCAAAGCTGATCCCTGATGTAACCCTATCTTCACCTTGAAACCATTTGTCACTCCAACTGCATACCTCACCACTGTCTCACTATCCTCATACATGTCCTGCACCACCCTAACATACTTTTCAGCTACACCTGACTTACATACATAACATACACAGTTCCTCTCTTGGCACCCTATCATATGCCTTCTCTAGATCCACAAAAACACAATGTGGCTCTTTCTGACCTTCTCTGTACTTCTCTACCAACACTCTCAATGCAAAAATTGCATCTGTGGTACTCTTTCTGGGCATTAAACCAAACTGCTGCTCACTGACCTGAACCTCTCGCCTTAGCCTTGCTTCAACAACTCTTTCCCATACCTTCATGGTGTGGCTCATCAACTTTGTAGTTACTGCAGCTCTGCACATCACCCTTGTTCTTAAAAATGGGGACCAGTACACTACTTCTCCACTCATCAGGCATCCTCTCACTCTACAGGATTTTGTTAAACAACCTGGTTAAAAAGTCCACTGCCTTCTCTCCTAAACATCTCCATACCTCCACAGGTATGTCATCTGGACCAACTGCCTTTCCATTCTTCATCCTTTTTAAAGCTGCCCTCACTTCCACCTTACTAATTCTCTGCACTTCCTGATCCACTATCCTCCTCCTTCAGCTTCCACCATCTTATCTTTGGCTCTGTCTTCACTCTCTTCCTCTTCTTTGTTTCTAATCTCATTCTACAGACAACCACCCTATGCTGCCTTGCTACACTTTCCTCTGGTACCACTTTACAATCTCCAATCTCCTTTAGGTGGCATCTCCTGCTAAGGATATAATCCACCTGTGTGTACCTCCCTGCACTCTTGTATGTCACCCTGTGTTCTTCCCTCTTCTGAAAATACGTGTTCACCACAGCCATTTCCATTCTCTTTGCAAAATCTACAACCATCTGACCTTCCACATTTCTGTCTTTCACACCATACATACCCAGCACCTCTTCATCCCCTCTGTTCCCTTCACCAACATGTCTATTGAATGCATGTGACTTTATTATGTACTCTGATTTCTATCTAATTTCTCAGTCAGCGTATGCTCAAGAATGAGGCGGTACCAGAAATAAGAAATTGAAGCAGTGCTGCCACAAGATGGCAACAAAACACTTTTGGAGCAGGACTGAAACCAAACACAAAATAAAGGAATGAAATATTCTTCATCTTCTAGATGACGCATGTTCATATTTTTTGGCAATGTTTAAAAAAAAAAAGACGCAGCATGAAGCGCGAGTTCAACATAACATTTACGTCACGTCTTGTGAGTTTATTGGCTGGTTGCAAAGCTGAAATTCAATTACTGCCTGACTGATCCACAGTCTCCCATTACCTGATTACTCTGGAGCATGTAAACCTGTTGATTGGATCACTGACAAAATCTGATTCTGACTATTAAGTGCATGTATGGTTAACAGCTGCCATGACATGTGAAACAGATAATAAACAATGTAATATAATAAACATAAAATACATTCCCAAACTGCCTTTTTTAGTGATTTATGTCAGATGGCAGATTGCTTTTGATATCATATACACCAAACGGGCATAACATTATGAGCACCTCCTTATTTCCACGCTCATTGTCAATTTTATCAGCTCCACTTACTATATAGGTGTACTTTTTAGTTTTACAGTTACAGACTGTTTCTCTGTATACTCTGCATCTCTTGTTAGCCCCCTTTTACCCTGTTCTTCAGTGGTCAAGACCCTCATGGACCCTCACACAGCATGTTAAGTGTGTGGGGCAGGGTTAAGCTAATACAAAAAAGTGTTAGTCTTAAGAGGAACATAGTGTCAGATGCACAACAAGTTTTTTCTTGCGCTGGGCCACAGTGTTCAATGCCCAAAACATGCATCCCTGCTTTGGGCTTGAACCCTGCTCACTCACAGTAAGCCACTTGTAAAAGTATGATTTTATTAAATGGCTAGTTTCAAAGCAGAGCATGCTGAACTACTGGCCTGTAAAAATGCTAAAAATGTAATGACTATTCTCACTCTCAGTGTTGTGTGTAAAATGTACAGACTGGTAAAACTAGTAGTAGTAATGGTTACTGTCACCACAAATCTGCATCATAAGGAGCTTTTTAGGGAATTAAATATAAACTTGCTTGGTATATACTAAAACTAAAAACATTTAAATCAATTAATTTTTTTTTATTTATTCTATATAATGTTCAATGACCCAGTGAACTTAGTTCCCTAAAGTAAGGACTGTGTGAGAAAGTGCCAGAAATTTTCATTTTTTTTATTACTATAGCAGTTTACATTATTATTGTAGTCTTTCACACACATACATAACCCTAACCTGAAAAAAAATGTACGGGAACACCAAATCTGCATTCTATGAATTACATCATTAAATGCAAGGAAACAGTGTGAACACCAAAGGTCACAATAATAATTTAAAAAAACACTCAAATCTTGAGGTTTATTGACTCTGTAATCTCATTCGTAGGTTGTGCGACCATATGGTTACAATCAGTTTCTTCATTCAGTTTTTTTTTCCAGAATATGAGAATACTGAATTATGAACCTAGTATCAAGTATCAAATGGTATTGTGAGCTCACTGTCTCATTACACTTCTTTTTGCTTTGCCAGGCACCCTTACCAGTTCCTTGAAGAAGGCTGTCTCTTTAGGCTGCTCTGAATATCGTTCAAACTGGTCCAACCCATCCTGTAGCTTCAAGGTAAGTGTGTCATAGTTGGAGCGCACCACTTCTAGAACCTACAGACATCACGTAGGAGAGACTGTTACTGATCTTAATTAGTGGGTAACCAAATGTAAAGCATGCTGCCAGTTGGCTTTGGTGAAACATTTAATAAATAGTCTCAAACTGTATTATTTTTCCAGTGATTCATGCCAGAGTTCCTTTACTGCTTTTGATATCATATATACAAACTGATCTGAGCACAAGAGAGGTGCTGGCCCATCATCCTTTTAAGATTATGTCTGTTTTATATACCATATGAGTTGATATGAGGGATAATTTAAGATATAAACAATGAACAACTGGTGAGGGGAGTCAGAATTGGGGTAGTTTAAGTGTTTCAGCATCAGTATTTCTGAATAAGGCATGCAAGGCATGGAATGCAAGGCATGGAATGTTATGGAGAAGAAAAAAACAATAGAGTTCAGGTGTGATCTATGGGTCTCCAATTTCAGTAAAAAAATTATATAAAAAACAAATTGTTCTAAAAAGAGTACTTTTACAGACATCCTATTCTGAAACATATTTCAATACACTCTAGCAAGGAAGCAACCAATCAGATGTTTGGACCCATCTACAGAAGAGTTTTCATTATTTTTTCCCCTTTTTTCCACAATTTAATGTAATAGTGAATGCATTTAAACTGTGAAAAAACACATAAGGAACTATACAAATACAAAAAGTGTTTAACAAATCAAACTGCTTTTGAATGATCAAGTGACACAGAGATGTCAGATACATACATGTTAAGTGTGTGGGGCAGGATAAGCTGACAGCAAAAGATGTTAACCTTAAGAGGATCTTAGACTGAAAATCTCTACTAGTGAAGCTAGTGTACATACTGTAAGACTCCCAAAGGGATGTTACTTGGCAAAAAAATTTAAGATCCACTTCATCAGCCACGTCACTTCAGGCAAGAAGATATTTTTTATCAACGTAATCAGTATAATCTACAAACTTTTGTTAGCTAGCTGTGTATGTTGACAACTGTCAAGTATTCAACCAAAAACTTAATATTTTGTTCAACTGGTTGGTATTAAAAAAAGTTAACAATAAACAGTATATGTCTGGAATAAGTAGCCAATGCATTGTCTAAACTCACTATTACACTATCACAAAGGTCAATGTTTCATTCCAATTTTGGCACAAACAGCTGCTTGTATAGTTTTACAAAAGAATGTCTACTGTCCTTAATAAAGGTACCAACAGTCACTTATACATCTCACAACAGAATGCATGTTGTTGCGCAATAATCCTTAACAGATTAACCGATAGCTTCAGGGTAAATACACAGCGTAAAGTCCTGCATGGAGGCTTTTCGATCAGGCTGGGTTGTTGCAGATGGACAGCAAGCTCTTTGAACAACGCCAACCTGCCTATCCTGAACTCTCCTCCTTGGCACAAAAAAGACAATAAAAAGGGTAGTTGGCTATGCCCGCAAGACAACAGATTTTACAATGAACTTTCGTTAACCAATCAAAACTTACAAACTGAATCAACAAAAGCTAAAAAGTTTAAACTTATATATTATAAACTTTTTCAGGTTACTGCCTCAGCAAACAACTAAATGAAAACAAAACTAAACTAGAAAAGTGCCCTTCCTGAAGGAAACGCAGGATAGTTGCGCAGCAGACTAAATCTACATATGGAAGAATAAGGCAATGGATTAGATCTTGCGGACCTGCCCTGAACATGTACTTTGTTGGTTGTCAGGCAAAGAAGAAAAAGGGTTTGAGTGGTGGCAATAATGAATGGGACTCAAAGGAAGGAACAAGAGATGGAAAAATGACAAATAGAAGAGTGTGAGTCAGTATGGCTGTGGCTTAGAGCTTGGGGACCTGTCCTGACGGATTACATGCATTTTAGTGTCTGTCGGCAAAGAAGTAATAGAGTTTGAGTGGTGGCAAAAACGAATGGGACTCAATGGGAGGAACGAAGGATGGAAAAATGACAAATAGAAGAGGGTAAGAACAGTGAATTTGTGCTTGCAGGCTGCCCTGAGATAGTGAATATGAAACTGTGTCGTTCGGGCAAGCAGAAGTACTGTAGATTATCATGCAATTTTTCATCCCATTCATTCTCAGTGTGAACTCAATGCTACCTTAAAAGAAGTTCCACCTTTAAAAAATCCATTATGTGTGGTGGTAATGCAGAGAGACAGGTTGGGAGCCAGGGAGACATTGAGCTCCGTGCGTGAGTTTGTATGTGTTGTGTAACATGCCATTGTGACATGTCTGCCAGTCTGCCAACAGTCTCCCCATTCATTTTCAAAGGGGCAAAAATTTCCACATTTTGGGCTACTGTTCGTAATCCGTGCATCCGATCAAAAAGCTTTATACAAGCACGCATCACACAACCGGGCCGGACAATCTGGAGTTGGAATGGTGTCGATATCACAAAAATAAACAAAAGAAGAAGAAGAAGAGGAAGAAGAAGAACTAGAAATGTGCCTTTCCTGAAGGAAACGCAAGATAGGATATATATATATATATATATATATATATATATATATATATATATATATATATATATGACACTATGGAAGTAGATACAAGGAACAAGGGATGAAAAAAAATCTACATTTGGAAGAGGTCAGTAACAAGGTGTATTTGATCTTGTGGACCTGCGCTGAATAAACACATGTACATTGCTCTGCCTCCTCTAATTTTGTGCTATGTCAACTGAAGTTCGGTCTTAAATTTGCATTTACATTTAGGGCATTTGGCTGAAGCTCTTATCCAGAGCGACTTACAATTTGATCATTTTACACAGGTAGGCGCCAAGGTGGTGTTAGGAGTCTTGCCCAAGGACTCTTATTGGTATAGTGTAGGGTGTTTGCCCAGGTGAGGAGTCTACATCATTGTCACTACCATATTTACCATACAACAGGAGTGGCCTTCAGTTTTCCAATATGCAGTGGTCATAAAGCATGCCATAAATATAAATCTGAATACTGGTGAAGGAAGCAAATACAGATACAGCAGTGCTGTAGTGAAGTTCACTTGGTCCACAGAATCTAATACACTAAATGTGTACAAGCACATTTAGAAAAACTGAAGTAAGCAAAAAGGAATTGTTAATTTAAGTTAAATCCTAAGGTCAATATCAGTGGTGCACAACCCTGGTTCTCGAGCACAGTTTTGTACTTTCCAACAGACTTGCATCAGATGGGTTTGAGCAGGGAAATCACCAAACTGTGCCAAACACCAGCCCTCCAAACAGTTTCTTCATTGTAAAATCATTTGTTTTTGTGAGAGTGGTACTGCCAGTCATTTACTGTGCTACTGTATCACACATCCTCAAAGATAACCTATTTTGATTTAATTTAACATTTATTTTTTAAGTATCCATACTTTCCTTTAAGAATAATTTCTCTTGACTTTTTCCAAACCTGGAAATCGCCAAACTGTGCTAAACACCAGCCCTCCAGGACTGGAGCTGGGCACTTCTTGTCTGTGTGTTCTGCACAGAGTTAACATAAAACAAACAGTGCACAGCAAACGTTAATAAAAATGAGCCTTCATGTGGTATACCAATTTATTGTGCTCAAGTTGAAGGCAAAATACAATATTGGTTTCCTTTAAATGCATTCTGCCAGCATCATGTATGTGTATAGGTGTGGGGGAAAAAAATTGAGAGAAATCATGCTTAAAGTATGGATACTTAAGCAAAGAATACATGTAAAAGTATTAAAAAAAGTTAAAATTTTTAACAAACACATTTAAAAACAATTTTACAATGAAAAAACTTTGGATGTTCCTTATCTCATGGCCTTTGAGATTTGTAAGTACTTTGGCAAGTCTCAGTGAAAAGGTAAGAAGTAAAGAGTATGTTTTTTTTTTCTCTTTCATAAACAATACTTAAGTAAAATAAAGTGCAATTACTAAAGTATTTTCCATCCCTGGATGTTTCACATTGTAAAGTAATTTACCTGATCTTCTGAAAGTTGGGAAATGTGGTTCACAGCAGCATAGGACTCAATCTTGGGGTTGAAATGGTTAATGATGGCTCTGAAAATACAACACAGTAGGTCCAAAACTATCATATGGCACATTTTCTCCAGCATAAGGTAACTCTGAAAGATGCAGTGGTCACAAAAGTACTTGCGCCGTACTTTTGATGAATTCCGTTAATTGTGATAGAAATCAAAGTCGAAACAAGTGGCACTTATAAATAAATACATTTCACTGGTTACATAGATATTGTCTTACACACAAAATTTTAGTTTAGTCAATCAGCTAAATTTTCCTTCTTTACATGAATGAATAAATTCAGAATAATTAAACTACTGGCTGGAGGAAGAAATAAAAATGTAAATAAGACATTTAATTATTATTATTATCATTATCATCATATTGAACATCCGATCATCGCTCCAGACGCAACCCTAACACAAACACACACGGACACAAAAGGCTGCCCCTTTGTGGCTTCTCAGCTTCTCTACCTCTTTGTTTACCAACATGCGCTGACTGGTGAAACAGGAAGAAGCTTCTTAAGACACTGAACTCATAACAGTCAAAGTTCAACCTTTTTTTCTTCTGCCCAGAGACTTCAGCTCAGTCAGCCTCACTGTGGTCTACATATCATCTCAGATACATTGCATACATTTGAAGTTATGTATGAAACCATCAGTGAGAACTTCAGGCATGGGAACACTCACCCAGAGGCTGTTTTTATTGTAGTTGGGTATTTTAACAGGGCAAACTTCAAACTGCCTGAATACTATCAGCATATTAAATTTACCACCTGAGGAGAACAGATTGACCACTGCTACACTCCACTCAGCCCCTCCCCCATCCTGCCTTTGGTAAAGCAGATCACACTTCCATTCTTTTCCTGCCCACATACAAAGATTTAAACAGGCTAAACCAGTTCTCAGATCAGTCTGTCAATGGACTCAGGACACTTCAGGACTACTTTGAATCTACATACTGGAAGATTTTTTTGTGTGTGTAATGAACACACTCCATCAAAAGCTATATCAATAAATGCACTGATGACATTGTACCAAGACCAAACGGACAATTTCTAAACAGGTATCTGAGGTGAGACTTGTTTTCAAGATCTGTAAAAGCAAAAAGTAGCCCTGGGTCTCCTGAAAATAACGACATATGGCATGTGTGACTATCTCATGTAAATACTTTATAATTGACTAAAATACCATAACAATTACGCTAAATCATTCAAGTTAAGAGTTAAGCCAGTATCATATTTGATTCATCTAAAAGCTTCTGGTTTGTTTTGAGATCTTTAACCATGTTGTGTTGTTCATGTACCTATAAGAATTTTTTACAAATTACTGTTATTAATGCCATGTTAGCATAGCTGATGGTTGTTACAGCGGAAT
Organism: Pygocentrus nattereri; assembly: GCF_015220715.1. NCBI lineage: Eukaryota > Metazoa > Chordata > Actinopteri > Characiformes > Serrasalmidae > Pygocentrus > Pygocentrus nattereri. Next base: position 17,851,938 of record NC_051225.1, read on the forward strand.
TTTTTTTACTAAAACATCTTAAATCATTCGATTTTGGTACTAAATCAAAGTAATTTTGCAGTTGGGCCATTACTTGTGTTAAATATTATTTTTCTTTATTTTATTTGCTTTTATTAACTTTGTAACTTGCCATTTGGGGCATCTCATTTTGTATGTCTTTTCTTGGGTGATGTGTGGGGGCTGTGGAGAGTGGTCCTTGTCATCTATTCTTGTTATCTTGTTATCTAGACCTCCACATCTAGCAACGGGGGAGACCGTACATTCCTGGATGGACCTCAACACCTCTATTTTAATTACAAAGGTAGAGGCAGCTGGCCATCAAGTAGGGGGCCTTTTGGGGTCGTTAGGCAAAGAGACAACTAGTGGGTGTGTTTTAGCGGAGTGACTAAGTTTGATGGTTGTCTAAGCCAAGTAGACTTGCTTGGTGCGAAGATGCGCATTATTAAACTTCTTTTTCCTCAAGTCTCCACTCCTGTTTTTCTTCAAGAAAAAAACACTTGCCAGCAGAAATCAATACTTGCCAACTCATTTAGGGCCTAGAAGATCACTAACCAAGTCATGTATTCCCATAAAAAATGAAAGCAAAAACCTTTGCTTGATTCTTGAATCCAAGATTTAGTTACTGATTTTGTTGTCTTAGCCTTTTTTTTTAGTTTGCCCTATTATATACACAATGACATTTTAAATATTTTTAAGTCTGAATTACAGAATAATAACAGTGCTGACTGATTAATTAAAAATTAAATACAGCATAACTTGGGAGATACAAATGTTACTTTATCATTGGAGTATGACACCTGTGTGTGTACTTACATGTTGACACAAATTTGATATCTATGATATTAAATCGCTGTCTAATAGTTATACAATTGTTCAATTATCATAATTATTAAAATACATTGCATTTTGAAATGAGATTTGTATATTAACATGCTCTCAGAGTTTATTTTAAGTGTGTCTATTTCTGCTTTGTATAGATACTTGTCACATTAGTACTTTATCATATTTGGTTGTGTCTTGTTTTTAGGCTACATTGTACTGCAGCTGACCGTATGTTTTATTCATGAATGGTAACCAGTTTTATCAGTCTGCATTTTGTATGGAGGCAGTAAGACACAGATGAAAAGCTTATTCCTGAAGAGTATCTACAGAAGAAAAAACCTGGCAACCCTGCAGGCAAGAACAGAACATAATGTGTTCCCTGGTTAATTACCCATGTGAAAATACTCAAGACAGATCAAGAGGGCATCAGTGCCTACCTGACATTAACCAGCGCATGAGTGACTTTACTAGCAGGCTCCTTCCACTGGCCTACGTTGGTGGAAACTCTGAGAACTGAAACACCACAAAGAGGATTTAACATTCAGAAGACAAACACAAAGAATCATAAGAAGCTAAACACCACAACCATTGTGTCAGTTATGACAATGTGAAATAGCACATCACCAGATTGCAACAAGACAAAAGTGAGAATTCAGTCATAATAGAACCTTCCTAAATCAAAGATTCATTAAAGCTACATAGTCAATCTGTAGTATGTTTAATAGCTCAATAAGTTAAAGAAAGAGAATTATTATTATTATTATAAAGAAAGCTATAATGAAGCATTCATGACAACTGACCAATCAATTACTTTAATTTAGGGCCCTAAATTGATTTCTCAGGCACACAAAAACAAGGTAACTCACCCATGCAATACAGGTTGTCAAAGACCTGGTGCATACGAACAATCTCATAATACAGCTCATCATAACTGCTGGGAGTAGGTAGGAATGTGTCTCCATATGTGATGAACATGTTAAAGAGGTTTACAACCTGGATGTAAAAGACAGATACAGTTAAAGTTAGTTTAAACTCTCCAAAAAACATCAATTAAATGAGAATTATTTGTGAGGTTTTGAGAGGTATGGAAAGAATACAGCCATACAGTGTGCAAGCTTGCTGTGAAAACATGTACTGTTAACACCACTGTGGCATCATGGACCCAAAAATCAAATTTCAATTTGCCATATTACTTGAAAATGTGAGCTCCACCCACTCTCTTCTATTCTTCAGTGGAAGAGGATGGGTGGAGCTTCTGCTAATGATGAGGTAGAGTCTGAAGCTGACTTTCAGGAGCTTGTCTCTTTTATTTGAAGTGCTGTAGGTGGTTGAGACATTAACACTTCTTAGGGGAAAGTGTAGAGGATGGAAGTGGAGATGAGGCAGTAGAACAGGGTGGAGAAAAAACTGGGCAGACTTTTTGCTGTACCTGGGGCTTGGCTCAGTTGTAGCTCTGGAGTGATTAAGTTCTTAGGTGTCAGTGCTGATGGGCTTCCACCAGTGGGGGTGGATAAGTTGCACATGGAGAACATTAGGTTCTCTGTCAGAGATTTAACACCCATCTTGTTGGCGTGTAGAAAAAAAATCTCCCTTTTCAATACAACCCCAATTCCAATGAAGTTGGGACGTTGTGTAAAACATTAATAAAAACAGAATACATTGATCTGCAAATTCTTTCAACCTATATTCAATTGAATACACTACAAAGACAAGATATTTAATGTTTAAACAGATAAACTTTATTGTTTTTTGCAAATATTCACTCATTTTGAATTTGATGCCTGCAACACGTTCCAAAGAAGTTGGGAAAGGGGCATGTTTACCACTGTGTTACATCACCTTTCCTTTCAACAACACTCAATAAGGGTTTGAGAACTGAGACACTAATTGTTGAAGCTTTGTAGGTGGAATTCTTTCCTATTCTTGCTTGATGTACAACTTCAGTTGTTCAACAGTCTTTGTTGTCGTATTTTGTGCTTCATAATGCGCCACACATTTTCAATGGGAGACAGGTCTGGACTGCAGGCAGGCCAGTCTAGTACCCGCACTCTTTTACTACGAAGCCACGCTGTTGTAACACATGCAGAATGTGGCTTGACATTGTCTTGCTGAAATAAGCAGGAACGTCCCTGAAAAAGACGTTGCTTGAATGGCAGCACATGTTGCTCCAAAACCTGTATGTACCTTTCAGCATTAATGGTGCCTTCACAGATGTGCAAGTTATCCATGCCATGGGCACTAACACACCCCAGACCATCAGAGAGGCCGGCTTTTGAACTTTGCACTGATAACAATCCGGACCGTTCTTTTCCTCTTTGGCCTGGAGGACACGACGTCCATGATTTCCAAAAACAATTTAAAATGTGGACTTGTCAGCGCACAGGACACCTTTCCACTTTGCATCAGTCCATCTCAGATGAGCTCGGGCCCAGAGAAGCTGGTGGCGTTTCTGGGTGTTGTTGATAAATGGCTTTCACTTTGCATGGCAGAGTTTTAACTTGCACTTGTAGATGGAGCGACGAACTGTGTTCACTGACAATGGTTTTCTGAAGTGTTCCTGAGCCCATGTGGTAATATCCGTTACAGAATGATGTCAGTTTTTAATGCAGTTGCTTGTGAATGACTGAGCCTTTCAGGGATGCTCCCTTTATACCCAATCATGACACTCACCTGTTTCTAATTAACCTGTTCACCTGTGGAATGTTCAAAATTGGTGTTTTTTGAGCATTCCTCAACTTTCCCAGTCTTTTGTTGCCACTGTCCCAACTTCTTTGGAACGTGTTGCAGGCATCAAATTCAAAATGAGTGAATATTTGCAAAAAACAATAAAGTTTATCCATTTGAACATTAAATATCTTGTCTTTGTAGTGTATTCAATTGAATATAGGTTGAAAAGGATTTGCAAATCATCGTATTCTGTTTTTATGTTTTACACAACGTCCCAACTTCATTGGAATTGGGGTTGTATTTCAGACTACTGCTTTATATCATTCTTGCAAACATGAACAATGTATATACAGCCAGTAATAAAGGAAGTTTCTAATTCAATTTGACGTCTGACATCGAACTACAAAGTTTGGTATTTCACGCCACTAGCGGTCATCCCCAAAAGACAAGGGTGTCTGCTGCAGTGCCCTGGAGCCCTGTGGGTCTGTTGGGATGCACTGAGCAGCTGACACTTCTGCTTCTTTCTGCATCATGTTCACCGCTTTTAGAAAGCTAACAAGGTCTTGCAGTGGTTCAAAGTAGTTCTGCAAATGAAGTGACTGATATTATGATATTATGCTCTGGCATTGTGCTGTGGTCTCTGATAACACCTGATGTGCCTACAAATAAAGAGCGCAGATGCTGTAACTCTAAACATTAAAAAATAAATAAATACAAGAAAGAATATGGGAGGCAAATCCAGCAAAAAAAAGAAATAAAAAATAAAAAAATAAAAATAAAACAGTAAAATGTACTTTTCTGGGCAAATGTCCTGGCAAAACGAAAAATTAAATTAAATATCTACATCTGAAATCTGCAGAGTAATTTGTGACAAAAATAAAAATGAATTTAAAACAGCTATTTCTCATTTAATTTCAGTTTCATAGCCGTATCTAAAATAAAAAGCTAATAGAGAAAAGAAAATCCATGGCTTTCGCTTTTCTTCATGAAATGCGTAATACACATCAAAACTAAAATAAAAAAATGTTACGTATATGTTCTTATTTCTTTTTCATACCAATAGGCTGCAAATCTGACAAAATGAAAATGCAAAATGTATAAATCAATCGCAAAGTGACAGTCTGAGATTCAGTTTTCAGTGTGGATGCGCTTTAAGTATCAAAAAGGAAAAGGCAAATGCAAATGAATATTGACGCCAGCTGCTGGAGATTTACTTTCATTTCACACTTTTTAAAGTTGATCAACAAACAAACATATGTTAATTAGCACTAGGGGTACATTTTAGGACACCCTCAGACCTCAGAGTCTGAACAGCATCAGTCCTCAGACTAAACCACTTAGTCTCTAGAGAAAATCCATGGCCATGTCTCAAGTCACTCAAGTCAAGAACATCAGACCAAATGAAGCTTGAATGAAAATGAAGCTTGAATTTTCTTTTCTCCATTAGCTTTTTTTCATTTTAGATACGGGCATACCAGATTAATGACTCAAATTAAAATGACAAATAGTATCTTTACATGTATTTTTATTTTTGTCACAAATTACTTGTGCTTATGTGACAAATGTAATCGCAAATGTAGGCATTTCATTTCACTTTCAATTTTGGTAGGATATTTGCACAGATGTTTGGAAAAAGAAATGGCAAAAAGAGGTTTGCATTAACATTTTGTTTTAATAATAATTTCCTATTTGGCCAGATTTGCCTCCCATATAAAGAACAGAATAAAGAAAAATAGAATAAAGAAAAGAAGTGAAAGCTAGCAGTGCTCAGCAGAGAAGCAACTGAATGGCACGAAACCAGAAAACGTAGCACAAGGTTTGAAAACTAAAGGAAATTATTACATCATCCTAAGAATAACCTGCCTAACCAGCCCTAATGAGTCAATTAAGGATTAACAAGTTTAATTAAGGTCTCAGACTTTACTTTAAGGAAGGGTATCCAAACTTGTGCACATGAAATTGTTTTTTTTTCTTCTTAAGTTAACCATATATAAAGTCCCTTAAAAATAAATAAATGACCAAAAAAAAAAATTACAAAAAACTGCAAAAGTTACATATGCTTTTCTCTTTTTAAAAAAAAAATAAATAATAATAAAAATTCTCACATGGCTCACATACTGTGTTATGAGGTTATGAAAAGGGGTTGAGGTACGCACCACTTGCCACTCACTATGTGTAATTGGTAGATGTGTGTGCCTAACATTGTGTGAAACTAACCAATGAACACCCAGGAAAATTACCATTTTCAGAACAAACCGCATCTCTAAAATGGTAACTTTATAGGAGAAGGAAAAATGTTTTTAACCTTTTTTATTTTCTCAAGCTTTTTTCCCTATCAGTCCACTCATCATGAAATTTAAACATGTGGTAAAGAGCAGCTAGCACAAAACAAAAAAAAAATGGAGATTATATTCCAGCAGCACTGCCCAGTGAAATGTAATATGGTTTAACATGAAATTTGAAGCTTGTTGATCTCAAGTGGTTGCAAAGTTATTTAAATTTAAACCTAACATGTTAATCACATCATAAGAATTATGAACTTCATTTCAAGAGTACATGAGCATACGTAACAACTAAAAGAAGAAAGGAATTTACTCAGAAAAACTGTTAAAGGGTACTCAGAAAAGTGCTTGAAAAGTAGAACAGTTAAATTAAAATTCTATTGAAAACTCTTACCTGTAGAGCCAAGTGGAAGATATTGTGTTTGGCCAGCAAAGTGGTCTCATTTGACAGCAAAAACTTCAGCAAGTTAATGAGGGCTGGGAAAGAAACACAATCAGATCTTTCAGATAGCATGTTTTATATCAATATGTATTCCAACACATTTCGTATGGGGGTGTGCATGTAAAGTTGTTGATGTGTTTAGGCAGCACTGTTGTTCAACACATGGGATACAGACAACTGAAAAGGCAGTAAAGATTCTTTGCAGGCCAAACTTTTTAGCTATAGAATATATACACAGTGCACAGTGACTGTCAGATTAAATAGGTGAAATATACGTTCAAAATTCAATAAGTCTACTAATTAAATTAAGTTTATAAACCAACAAAGGTATACATAAATGGTTTTACCCCCACCAATTTGATGAATCAGGGTCATTTTATTCTATGGTATGCAAGTCCCCACGACCCAGGAGGATAAGGGTTGTTTTGGGCTCCATGTAAAAAACAATACATTTCAAATTTTAAGTTTATATATATATATATATATATATATGATTATTTCAAGACCAATTTTGTAAAGATCTGTGCTGTTAAACAACTAAATACAGTGAAAAAAATATTTTAAAAGCATTTATATTTATGAAATTAAAAGTGAGCAAATGAGAAAAAGAAAATTGAATAAAGACATGACAAACAATACAATAAAGAGCTTTCCTTAAAAAACAAGTTCCTTTTTTAACAGTTAGATTTTTCTTCTTTCTCTCTGAACTGAGCTCTGTTGGTGTGCTTAGTATTAAAATGACCCTTTCCCTGGGATGAGTTTAAGGCAGGGAATTTTCACTCTCTTTTTCAAATGAACATTTCATTCCTTTGTCTGGCTTATTCAAAAGAACTAGTTCAAGCACTAAAGTTTCATGAAAACAGTTTCCAAGCCTACTCAATAAACCTAACTAAAACAATCCTACTTCCAATGATATCATGATTACTAGTAAACAAAACAGAAACACGAAATTTCTTAATAAGGAATGCAAAATTCAAAGACTGTATGAACTAACATCATGAAATGACAATGATTAAATGTGAAAATAAGTTAACAAGGTAAAAAGGCTCACTCAATAATAGTAACACTGTTGACAATGAATTAGTTTTAAGAATCATAAAAAGTGTAATTTAGGAAGGCTGAATTTAACCAAAATAATAAAATTTAAATAATGTTAACTAAACATTATTTAAACATTGTTTCTGTACAGTTTGTGTTAGTTATCCTCTAATTCTTCGTCAGCAGTCACAGGACACTGTTGGCTGGGGATACAAACAAAACTTTTGGTTCAAAGTGTTTCACGCCATGAACATACCAAACATGAAGTCATTTTCCTGCAGGATTTTTTAAGTTACTACCAGACAATGTCGCCAAGTCAGTTCATAAAGGAAGTAATTTGCACACAGTCTAATTCTCATGATTCACACACAGTATTCAACAGAGTATGAAATAGCTACCTACCTAAATAATAATAATAAAAAAACAACAAAAAACAACTTGGAAAACCAACAAATTTTCCTATGCATGCAGCAAATCCAAAATCATGCTAGAATCCCTAACTGCTGCTTGAGGCTGTATGGGACAGTCGTGGGCTGAAGATTAGGGATTGTAAGGGTTTTCTTCCTATTATTATTTTTTTGCCCTAACAAGTCATGCAAACCAATTATACAGACATGAAACTTGGTCAATGAATAGTAGTCCCTCCTGCTACTCAGGCGAACAAGCTCAGCCTAATCGCCCATATAGTGGAGCTACAGCAAAGCATTAAGTGCTTTGGTCTATATCTCTAGCTCTGTATGTCAGAGAGCAATTGTGCCCAATCCTGAAGATCTACCACTCTCTACAATTCAGATGCAACACAACTGGGTCTAATTTTCTGACTATTTGGATCATGTATGCTAGATAAGGGTTAAAACTAAACTCTGCAGGGAGGCACATCTCTAGCACCATGTCAGAGACTAGATTCTGCCCTGTATATCTTAGAGAAAACATTATACCTCTGATTTCTTGTCTCACAGTCTACAAAAAAAAAAAAACATACAGACCAACTTACTTTTGAGATTTTGAGAATTTACATATTTTGCAAAATTGTATATACTTTTGAGCAAGGGCTAGTCTATTAAAAAAAGTTTGTGTGACAGAGAGGTTGTATACCCAGTGAGTCGTATGTGACCCCACCACAAGATGTCACCATATACTATATCATTAAGGTTCAGGCAGAGCACTTCATCTGGTGACACAGTAAGGTGGTGAGAAGGAGCATCTGCCATGTGTCACCAACAGCGGTTCAGCGTTTTTTGGAGCTAAAGTGAAACTCTGATGCATATCTGGTGACAAAATCCTTCCCAACACGAACAGCGAGGCTATCCAGCACACAGGAAAAGTGTATTTGTTTTTGGGGCATTTCTCACCGGTGCATCAAACGCAACCTTAGGCAGCCAAGCATGACCTTCAGCACAATTTTAACCCAGATGGATGCTGTAGATTGAGCATTGGTCTTGAATGCTGTGAAGGCAAGATGGAAAGAGGCTCCATGGAGATGGAGTGGCTAAGCACTAAGACCCCTGGCTAAGTAAAGTCATTCAGAAATTGCAAATTCTGAATTTACATGGAGATCTTGTTTAACTTCAGTCACACAGTGCCAAACTTGTTATTAAGTCATATGGATAGGTTTTAAGTCCACAGAAAATCCATCCATTTATTTAGTACAGTGGACCACTTTTTCTTACACAGCGTCTCCCTTGCTCCATTTTGAGGCTTCTTAGCTTCTATTTTCTCTTAGCCTGGCAGAGCTGGCAGCACGGCTTCACACCCAGCTTCCAGATGCACAAACCTCTACTGGAGGTGAGCTAAGACTGTCCAACACCAAGTTCGCTCAAAATGATGGGACAGCTGCAATCCTCAGTGGTCCATGCCTACACAGAGATGCCCAAGGTGTGATTGCACAAGGAGTTAAAGAAGAAAGATAAAGGAGCTCATGCAGTGGGGTTCAATTAATGTAATGTCCATGTAATTTCTACCATTTTTCTACAAATGTTAACTGTTTGAAAAACTTCAGTTTCTACCCACAGGATGTCAGGCTTCTGAACAAGCTGTGAAGCTGTGGGTCCTTCCCAAACTACCATTTTCAGTCAGTCACTTTGTAATCATATCATCACTGCAATGGACAATAGCACCTTAACACTAAGCCACTTTAAAGAACAACACAATATATGGGGGGATGGTGCCGGAGCCTATCCCAGCAGTCTTCGGGCGGAAGGCAGGATACACCCTGGACAGGTCGCCAGTCCATCGCAGTATGTATATATCAAGGGGCAGATATCTCCTATTTTGGCCATGGATATAATTACTCAGTTTGCATCTAATCTTACAATTTCATCAAATTCTGTGACATGATTATTAGCTATCATTAGTTTGTCCACCATAAAAGAACACCCTAGCTGGTCCATGATTGTGGTTTACTAAAGGTTGAACATGTCAAACTGACTGGTACTCCTCCCCCGAATACCAAGCAGTATACAATTAATGATGCAACACTGTCATGTTGCATCAACAATCTATAGTTGAGGATTTGGTTAGACAAGATTTACTGTGTCCAACCCAAAGTCCCAGCAACTCCTCGGTATGGCCAGTTCCTAAAGGGGATTCATTTCGTCTGGTTGTAGATTATCGTGAAGCTAATAAATGTATTACAAAAATTGCACCTATGGTAGCTGATCAGTCCTCTATTTTTAATGGATTATGTCCAGAACATTGTAATTTCTCTTTAATTGATATGGCAAATGGATTTTGGTCAGTACCTTTAGATGAAGATTATTAACCATGGCTAGCTTTTATTATAGGGTTCCCAACAATACCAGCACTCAAGATTGCCACAGGGCCTTAGACAGTTAGCCACAGCTTATGCTCCAACACTGACCAGTATGGTTCTGCAATATATAGATGACATTTTGATAGCTTCCTCAAATGCAAAAGAACAGGAACATGACTTGTTAGCTTTGTTAGATTACTTACATTCGGTAGGACACCAAGCCTTTTAAAAAGGCCCATATTAAACAATCCTCTGTTCAGTATTTGGGACAGCTGGTTTCACGGGCTCAGAGGTCAATTTTGCCAGACTGGTGTGCTGCAGTGCGTGCTATTACACCACCTGTCACCCTAGCACAGCTACACTCTTTTCTGGGACTGTTCAATTACTGTAGGCCTTGGACTGAAGATTGATGCAAAAGATGCAAAAACTGCTCAACCACTATATCTAACTAAAACAGAAAATCAGAAGCCTGAGTTTCAGCTAAATGATCAGTTACAAGCCTTTCATTCCCTTAAAACTGCTCTATGCAAGGCCCCAGCACTAGGCCTCGTGAACATGGAACCTTCACCTTGTATGTTTCAGAATCACTAGGATTTGTGTCTAGTTGTTTAACTCAAAATGGGGAGAGAGAGAGGGAGAGGGTGAGAGAGAGAAAGGCCTGTGCTTTATTACTCTGCTAAAAAAGACATGGAATGTCACCTTGCCTGAGAGCAATTCAGGAAACTTATCTGTCTGTTTTAGCTGTTGCTCCAATTGTTTTGGATCAGGTTCTCATTGTTAAATATCCACACTCAGTTTCCTCTTTGCTCTTAAATGGTAAGATTGTTTCAGTGACAGCACAATATAGTAATCAAAAAGGCACCTGTGAATGCTATTTCCAATCATCTGCTGGAACTGGCTTCAGATGATCATGACTGTGAAACTCTGGTGTCTAGCACAGTGTGAAATATGTATGCTGAAACACCTTTGCCAAATGCTGATGTTGTGTTATTCACAGACAGCTCTTCCCGTGTACTTGATGAGGGACGACGCACAGGGTGGGCTATTACACCACAGTATGAAGATATGGCTACAGGCAGATTGCCATATCATTATTGAGCATAACAGGCAGAACTAGTAGAACACGTGCCTGCTTACTCGCTAAAGATTTAAAAGCAAATGTATATGTATGTACACGGCATATGCCACTATTTTGGCTTGTTATGGAAGCTGAGATATTTTCTGACAGCAAATGGAACCCCAGTGAAACATGCCTAGCAGGTGGCAGACCTAATGGAAGCGCCCACACTTCCAAAAAGAGGTTGCTATTATTAAAATAAAAGCCCATTATTTTGCCACGTCTTCTGAACACCAAGGCAACTGTTTAGCTGATAATGCAGCTAAAAGGGTTTGTCTTTTGCCGAATATATCCTGGCACCCTGTGAACAAAATTTTGTTGTTAAAATTTTGGCTGATCTACTTGCTTTTCACTAGCAGGCCCTGGGTTTGGAAGTTTGGACTTGGGTTAAGCAAAGTGTGTCTCTTCGCGATGGTATCTGGGTTAAGGGGAGTAAATATGTGGCTCCTGATGCCCTGCTTCCCTATTCAGTGGCTACCATACACAGTCTAGGTCACCTTGGAGTAATCCACACGGTACATAGCCTCAAACAAGTATGGTGCAATACTGAATTCCGCAAGTATGCGGAAAGCCATTACCTAGTTTGCACTACCCATCTTAAGGTAAATCCAGCACCTGCAGTCTCCCTCCCCTACCAAACTTTAACCCCACTGAGTGGCCTGTTCCAAAAATTGCAGGCAGACTACATCACTTTGGCAAGATGCCAGGGAAAACAGGACTGTTTAATAATAATTTGCAAGTTCTCCAGGTAGACTGCGGGATTTGCAAGGAACTTACTTTACTGGGAAGGTTTGTCAAGAAGTAGCAAGGTTTTTGGAGATAAAGTGGCATCTCCACTGTCCCTATTGACCTCAAACATCAAGTCAGGTTGAAAGGATGAACAGAACTTTAAAGTCCAGACTGACCAAGTTACATCATGAAGAGGTTTCATGGATGGAAGTTTTTCCAGCTGTACTTTGCAGCATCAGAGCTTCAACTAACCATATGAGATTATTACTGGTGGTCCTATGTCACTTCCAGGAACAATGAACCTAAAAGCAGCAGACATGCATGCTATGTATGATAGTCTGTGGGTAATGGTTAAGGTGCTTAACACTCATCGTTAGGGTCAAAGTGGCAATTTTTATATCAAGTCCTCCTTACTACACCCTCTGCTCTAAAATGTCAAGGAAAACAAAAATGGATACATGTGAGCCATACCAAGGTGGTACCACCACCTGATGGTGTAGGCTAATTCAGGGATATAATGGGTGACCGTGATGTCATCTGCAAACTTAATGACGGTACTGGAACCATCGACAGGCTTGCAGTCATGGGTGAAGAGGGAGTAGAGGAAGGGACTCATCACACAGTCTTGTGGTACACCGTTGTTTATGGTGATGGTGGATGAGCAGTGGTTGTCCAACCGGACATGTTGGGGTCGGTTGGTCAAGAAGTCCAGTAACCAGTTGGAAATGAGGGAACTAATGCCCAAGTCTGCGAGTTTTGTGATGAGTTTTGAGGGGATGACTGTGTTGAATGCTGAACTGAAGTCTATGAACAGCATCCTGAGGGAGGTATTTTTATTGTCCAGGTGTGAGAGGACAGAGTGCAGTGCTATGGAGACTGCATCCTCTGTGCTCCTATTCTGGCGGTATGCAAATTGGTGGGCGTCGGGGGGGGGCAGCTGTGTCTCCTAGCTGTGCTAGGAGACAGCTGTGTCTCCTAGCTGTGCTAGGACCAGCCGCTCAAAGCACTTTGTGATGATGAGGGTGAGGGCTACCGGGTGGTAGTCATTCAATCGTGATGGTTTGGAATTTTTGGGTATCGGGATGATGGAGGTGGTTTTGAAGCAGCTTGGTACCACAGCACGGGCCAATGACAGGTTGAATATGTCCGTCAGCACTCCTGCCAGCTCTCCAGAACATGCTCTGAGAACACGTCCATGGATGCCATCAGGACCCGCAGCCTTGTGGACTTTAATCCTGCCCAGCGCCGCTCCTACATCGGTGGGAGAAAGAGTCAGTGGCTGGTGGTCTGCAGACACATCTGCCTTGGTTGCAGTTGTTGGGTTCCCTCTCTCAAAACGGGCGTAGAAATTGTTGAGCTCGTTGAGGAAGGGAACATCAGAGGAGGCAGGGGAGGGGTTGATGGTCTTGTAATCTGTGGTAATCTGGAGTCTTTGCCACATACGTCGGGGGTCGGAGTTGGAGAAGTGTTCTTCTACCTTCCCTTTGTAGTGGTGTTTGGCCTTTTTGATGCCTTTCTTCAGCTCAGCCCTGGCTGCACTGTAGGCCTGTGCATCTCCCGACCTGAAGGCGATGTTGCGGGCCTTCAGCAGGAGACGAACATCACGGTTCATCCAAGGCTTTTGGTTGGGGTACATGGTGATCTGTTTCTGGGTGGTGACACTGTCTATAGTGGTGGAGATGTGGTCCAGTACAGATGAGGCATACTGATCCAAGTCTGTGTGAGTGAACATATTCCAATCAGTGTTTTTAACACTAATCTTCCGCGAGCTACGAAAATTTTCGTAAGGGAAACCAGCCTCCCTGTAGCCCACCCCTCTGCTGTGAAGCGATTAACGCCTATTGTCTTGGTAATGAGAAGGAATGCGTTGGAAGCACCAACCCCCCCATGCCCACAGAAAGCTCCTACAGCTCCCAAGGCACCTAACATGACACAACTTGAAGGTGAACTTCAAGTTACAACCCGAGTGTATATGTTACCGATCCGACAGCGCGACGGAGAATCTGTAGAATCGTGTTTCAAAAGTTATAATTCAAGGGCGCGTAGTAGCGACGGACGGAGCAGTGGCGATTTCTCTAAGACTGCAAGGGAAGCTCAGCTTGCCCTAAAACGTCAAATATGTTCAGTTGTGTTAACATTTCATTCACTACAAATGCGTTAAAAGCTGAGTGTCTTTTCACTTCAACAGGACCGCTCATTCAAACGGGACGTTTTTTTTCATTGCTTCGAAACTCGCCGGTCATTGGATAAATGCCACGATTTTGTCCCGCCCCCGAACGCAGAGCGTCTCTGTGGTGAATGGAGCTGTGGGCGGGTCTGGACGCGGAGCTTCTGCAAAATGATTGAAGGATCAGACGAAAGGCTGAATCCTGTTTTGATTGACAGCTATTTTTACCCATTTACGTCAAAAGACAAACTGCAACCCATTTCTTGGCGTTTACTTGGTGAAATTACTTGTGCATTTCCGTTGTTCATTGTGTAAATAAAACACACTCCTAGTATTTCCTTGTTTCAGTTTAACATAATTTCAACATTTCCTTGTACGAGTTTAATTTCGTTTCGTTAGTTTGTTCAGTCAGTCGTTCATACTGTTGGCAAGGTCGAAGTGAACTAGCCAGCAAACAAGGTTCACACAATGGCAGACAATGCTAATAGTGTCAACCTGATTCTGGCAAAGCCATTTGATAGTCTTCCTTACGAGGAAAAGGTTAGAATTAAACAGCTGGGCACATCAACACCTAAGATTGATTTGGTGCAAAAAGTAGAGTACAGTTTGAAGCTACTCTAGACAGAATATACTCAATAAAGGCAATAAGAGGATGAAACAAATACATGTGGTGCTAAACAACATTATTCTGATCAAATCAGATACAAAAAAAAATAATCTGATATACAACAAACATTTAGCAGAATATTATATATTTGCAGAGGATATTAGTAGTAGTATTAGACTTTCTGTGTGCACCACAGAGCTGCTCTCTCAGTCCTCCTCTGTGAATTAACATAATAAAGGGTGATGTATGGTCCTGCTAATTGCTGGCAAGAAGGAGGGGTGATGTCCTGAGGATCTTGAAATCTCAGGAGGGCTAGTGTTAAACCGGTCCTTGAGCACAGCGTCTGTCCCCTCTGGCCACACTTTTATTGTCTTCACAGTGGGTTTCACACGTTGGATGAGTGGTGTTTATTGAGGTGTGAGGAAAAGGGAGAGATGGTCAGATTGTCCAATGTGGGGGAGGGGTGTTGCTTTGTATGCCCCAGGCAGGTTGGAATAAACATGGTCTAAAGTATTGTCCCCTCTGGTATGGCAGGAGACATGTTGGTGGAATCTGGGGAGGACTGTTTTCAGGTTGGAGTGGTTGAAGTCACCAGCAACAATAAAAGCAGCCTCAGGGTGTTTGGTCTGGTGTATGCTAATGGCTGCATAAAGTTCTTTCATAGCCAGTTTAGCATTAGCATCCGGGGGGATATACACTACAGTGAGTATGATGGAATTTATTTCTCTTGGGAGATAATAGGGTCTGCATTTGACCATTATAAACTCCACATTAGGTGAGCATTGTCTCTCGGTAGTAGCAGAGTCTGTGCACCACGCTTTGTTAATATAAATGCACAAACCTCCACCTCTGGTCTTGCCGGAGTCCTCTGCTATCCTATCAGCTCAGTGTGTGTGTCGTCCTGCTAACTCAATAGCGTTGGGCAGTAGTAGTAGTAGTCCGGGCAGCCGTTGTTTAGCCATGTTTCGGTGAAAATCATGGCGTTTGAGTCCATAATCCATCTGTCGTTGGTGATGGAGAGCCGTATTTCGTCCATTTTGTTAGCCAGAGAACGGACATTGGCGAGGAAAATGCTGGGTAAGGGCAGCCGATGTGGTATAAGCTTTAGCTTAGCTCGTAGCCCACCTACCCCGCCTTTGTTGACGTTCTCGGCGCCGTCTGCGTGCACTTCCGCCCGGCGGGGAAGAGTGTGCAGCCTCCGGTGTTCTGGAGATCTCTGGAATGAGTCGGAGATTGGCGATAAAACTGTCAGAGGTTTGAGTTCTGATGTCCAGAAGCTCCTGTCTGCTGTAGAACAGCAACGCCAAGCAATTTGGGATGAGTAGTCCAGTCAAAAGTAGATAAAAAACCGTTAAATAGCAGATTCTGGAGAGACGCTGAGCCTCGCGTTATTCACGCGGGGCCATCTTGGTCGTCAATGTCGTATGGGCTAGCTGGATGTCTGCATTGAGTGCGCAACAAACAAATTAAATTTGTCCAGACAACAGACTGAGTCCCCTGAATCAAGAGGGTTTGAAATTTTACAATGGTCATGTTTGTCACACCTGTTAAGTCTAATCTTAAAATCAGGCCAGCTATAAAACTGTGTCAGTCTTACGGCCTAGCTGGGTGTCTGGTACCTGCGCGCGCAATGAATAAACTTCTCTTGTGCAGACAAAAAAGAGTCCCCTGGTATCAAGAGGGTTTGGATTCATCAATAGTCATAAAGTTCATTGATACCAAAATTTTGATACCTACTAGTTGACGTAAGCCAAGCATACAATGCTGTTCTAATGAACAAGTTTATAAAAACATGCAAAAACTTCAACAGTAAATTATAGGAAATATAGGAGCTGCTGAGCTAAACCAGCCATTAGGGGTGTACTTTGTGTACTTCTGGTGCCGGTCCCAAGCCCAGATAAATGGTGAGGGTTGCGTCAGGAAGGGCATCCACTTGTGCCAAAACTATCACACGGATCACAAATATGATTGCCATACCGGATCGGTCAAGGCCCGGGTTAACAACGACCACCTCCGGTGCTGTTGACCAGAAGGGTGCCGGTGGAAATTGGACTACTGTAGGTCGAAGACCATCAAAGAGGAGAGGAGGAAGGCGGGTAAGAAGGCAGCGAGAGAGAAGGAAAGGCAGGAGTGTGGAGGTCAGAGTAGGGACTCTGAACAGAGGGACAATGACTGGTAAAAGCAGAGAGCTTGCAGACATGATGGAGAGAAGGAAGGTAGATATTCTGTGTCCAGGAGACCAGATGGAAAGGAAGCAAGGCCAGGAACATTGGAGGTGGATTCAAACTGTTCTATCATGGTGTAGAGAGGAAGAGAAATGAAGTAGGGATAATCCTAAAGGAACAGCTTGTGAAAAGTGTTCTGGATGTAAAGAGAGTGTCAGACAGGATCATGAGCCTGAAGTTGGAGGTTGATGGTGTAATTTTGAATGTGGTCAGTTCATAGGCATCACAGGTTGGTTGTCAGTTAGAGGAGAAAGAGGAATTTTGGAGTAAGATGGATGAAGTGGTAGATGGTGTCCATCTTAGATTAATCTCAGGAGAGATTAGTGATTGTTGCAGACTTCAATGGACATGCTGGTGAAGGGAACAGAGGGGATAAAGAGGTGCTGGGTATGTATGGTGTGAAAGACAGAAATGTGGAAGGTCAGATGGTTGTAGATTTTGCAAAGAGAATGGAAATGGCTGTGGTGAACACGTATTTTCAGAAGAGGGAAGAACACAGGGTGACATACAAGAGTGGAGGGAGGTGCACACAGATGGATTATATCCTTAGCAGGAGATGCCACCTAAAGGAGATTGGAGATTGTAAAGAGGTACCAGGGGAAAGTGTAGCAAGGCAGTATAGGGTGGTTGCCTGTAGAATGAGATTAGAAACAAAGAAGAGGAAGAGAATGAAGACAGAGCCAAAGATTAGATGGTGGAAGCTGAAGGAGGAGGATGGTTGCAGACAGTTCAGGGAAAAATTGCAAACATGCCCTTGGGGGCATTGAGGAGCTAACTGAGGACTGGGAAACTACAGCTAAGGTGGTGAGAAACTGGCAAAAATGTGTTGGGTGTTTCATCTGGTCAGAGGAAAGAAGACAAGGAAAGTTGGTGGTGGAATGAGGATATCCAGGAGAGTATTCAGAAGAAGAAGGCAGCTAAGAAAAAGTGGGATAAGGAGATGAAGGAAGTAGGCAGGAGTACTGTGAGGCTAGTCACATAGTGAAAATAATGGTGGCAAAGGCAAAGGCTCAGGCCTATGATGAGCTGTATGAGAGGCTGGACAGTAAAGAAGGAGTAAAGGACTTGTATCGTTTGGCTAAACAGAGAGATAGAGCTGGAAAGGATGTACAGCAGGTTAGGCTGATAAAGGATAGGGAGGGAAACAGAGAGTGTTGTGAACAGAGAGTGTTGAGTAGATGGAAGGAGTACTTTGAAGAACTAATGAATGAGGAAAACGAGAGAGAGAGGAGGACGACGACGGGGGGAGAGATAGTGGATCAGGAAGTGCAGAGAATTAGTAAGGTGGAAGTGAGGGCAGCTTTAAAAAGGATGAAGAATGGAAAGGCAGTTGGTCCAGATGACATACCTGTGGAGGTATGGAGATCTTTAGGAGAGAAGGCAGTGGACTTTTTAATCAGGTTGTTTAACAAAATCCTGGAGAGTGAGAGGATGCCTGATGAGTGGAGAAGCAGTGTACTGGTCCCCATTTTTAAGAACAAGGGTGATGTGCAGAGCTGCAGTAACTACAGAGGTATAAAGTTGATGAGCCACACCATGAAGGTATGGGAAAGAGTTGTTGAAGCAAGGCTAAGGCGAGAGGTTCAGATCAGTGAGCAGCAGTTTGGTTTAATGCCCAGAAAGAGTACCACAGATGCATTTTTGCGTTGAGTGTTTTGTTAGAGAAGTACAGAGAAGGTCAGAAGGAGCTACATTGTGTCTTTGTGGATATAGAGAAGGCATATGATAGGGTGCCAAGAGAGGAACTGTGGTTCTGTATGAGGAAGTCAGGTGTAGCTGAAAAGTATGTTAGGGTGGTGCAGGACATGAATGAGGATAGTGAGACAGTGGTGAGGTGTGAAGGTGAAGTGACAAATGGTTTCAAGGTGAAGGTAGGGTTACATCAGGGATCAGCTTTGAGCCCCTTCTTGTTTGCAATGGTGATGGAAAGGTTGATAGATGAGGTCAGGCAGGAGGCTCCATGGACCATGATGTTTGCAGATGACATTGTAATCTGTGGTGAGAGTAGAGAGCAGGTGGAAGAGAATCTGGAGAGGTGGAGGTTTGCACTGGAGAGGAATGAAGGTCAGTAGAGACAAGACGGAATACATGTGTGAGAATGAGAGGGAGGCAGGTGGAAAGGTGAAGATGCAAGGAGTAGAGGTCGTAAAGGTGGATGATCAACCATCCAGAGCAATGGACAGTGTAGAAAAGAGGTGAAGAAGAGGGTGCAGGCAGGATGGAGTGGGTGGAGACGGGTGTCAGGGCTGATGTGTGACAGAAGGATAGCAGCAAGAGTGAAAGGGAAAGTTTACAAGACAGTAGTGCGTCCTGCTATGATGTATGGTTTGGAGACTGTGGCTCTGTCTAAAAGACAGGAGGCTGAGCTGGAGGTGGCGGAAATGAAGATGCTGAGATTTTCGTTGGGAGTGACAAGGATGGACAAGATTAGAAATGAGCAGATCAGAGGGACAGTGAAGGTGGAGCAGTTTGGAGATAAAGCCAGAGAGGCCAGGTTGAGGTGGTTTGGACATGTGTTGAGGAGGAATAGTGGATATATTGGTCAAAGAATGTTGGAGATGGAAGGAGAAGGAGAAGAGGTAGACCTCAGAGAAGGTTTATGGATGTAGTGAAGATGGACATTGAGATGGTTGGTGTAAAAGTAGAGGAGGCAGTGGATAGGGCAAGATGGAGGCAGATGATCCGCTGCGGCGACCCCTAAAGGGAGCAGCCGAAAGAAGAAGAAGAGGAAGAAGAAGAATAGGAGCTGCTGAGCTAAAGTTAAGAGTTTATATTGGCTAAACTGCAGTTAGTGTGTTTGGTGATATGAGTGGTGTGGAACTGTGTAACATTCTGCAGAACTGAAGTGTAACCACTGTCCGGTTAATTGCTGTTGGTCTAGGAGAGCTGTAAAAAGTTTTCTTTCAAGTCATAAAAACTGTTGCTAGGTTCAACTTAATAGATCAGTATTGTTAACTATTATTTTACTTTAATTGCTTTTATTAACTTAAACATCTGTTTTCACTTGCCATTTGGGTTAATCTCATTTGCATTTTGTAGGTCTTTTCTTGGGTGATGTGTGGGAGCTGTGGAGAGAGGTCCTTTGTCATGTAATGACCCCCAATGGTTAGCCTATCTCGACATCTGGATATCTGTACCTCCAAATCTAACAATGGGGGAGACTGTAAATTCCTGGGTGGTCCTCAACACCCATTTTAATTACAAAGGAGCTAGTGGAAGTGGCTGGGGAAAGGGAGGTCTGGGCCTCATTGCTTAGGATGCTGCCCCGTGACCCGAACCCCGGAGAAGCGGAAGATAATGGATGGATGGATGGATGGATGGATGGATGGATGGATGGAGCTGGCCATTAAGGTGCGGAGGGGGGGGTCACTGAGACAAAGAAAACTGGTTTAGTGGAGAGAATATAAGAGTGATGAATGTCTTATCTAAGCAGACTCGCTTGGTGGGAACAAGTGCGTTCATTAAACTTCTTTTTCCTCGAGTTTCCACTCCTGTTTTTCTTCAAGAAACAAACGCTTGCCAGCAGAAGTCAAGAGTATAAAAAATAAATTAAAAAACCCAAACAACAAACGTTAACTCTAATACCTTAACCCTAATTCAATGAATCAATCACATCACAGCTTACTATATTTAAACAAAAAACAATGAAAATTGTTTTGAATTTTAACTGAAAAAACAAAATTCTTTTCATATTATAAAAACTGATAACAGGTGTTTTAGTTATATGAAAATTGATGATAAAACACCTATATCATTACATGAAAAAAAATCTACTGTTAACAAAAAAAAAAAAAAATACCAATCTCAATTACCAACAAGCACAAGCCTAAATAATGTTGAAAAGAAACATGCAGAGAGATTTTGGCTATGTAGCTAAAAAGATGTAGAAGAAGTAGCTAAGAAAGTGCATAGCAATGTGAGATGGTAAAACAAGATGGGTCAGTCAAAAGAAAATGAATGCAGAGAGATTCTATGTGCTGCCCTACACTTTTAGTTACAGGTGACAAGGAAGTCTAACATACAGACACATTACAGAAATATAAAGACAGTGATGTGTATGTCATACCTGACCAGAGTTCTCTCCAAGTATAGTGTAGCCTAACCCTGCACTTCTTTTGATAGCAAATCAGCTTGTGAATTATTTGTACACACCTCCTAAAAAAAACAAAAAACAAAAAACCATGACAAAAAGTCAGAGCTTGTTTAGGGTTCAACATTTTCCCCAACTCTTAAGTGGACTGACAGCTTCACTGTTCAGTTGAGCTCATGCTGTCCCAGATTGATTATTACTACTACCATAATTAAATGCATGATAAATATTTACTCTTAGGTGCAAAAGCAGATCTCTTTTCATATGTGCCTTACACTTGTAAACAACTCAGTTATTTTAACTACTATTCGTGTTTGTGTGCGAGTTATCATTTTTATTATTAATTACAACTACTGTGATATACATTCATCATACTCACGTCCATCACTCCCGTTTAGAGACCTGCATTTTCAGCTCATATACACATGAGATGACAGAACTTTTTCTTACGATCTTTCGACTTTTCTATAAAGCCAGTGCTCCTGCTTTGTCTGCTTTGTCGGAGTAAAACCTACAAACTGTCTGAAATAACTCCAGCATTATTCAAGGTCACTAATTGCTCTGTGAGAAAACAAAATTTCTTACTTTGAATAATGTCTCACACTGCAGATAATTACCAACAAAGAACACAATGACTTTCCAAACAACTTAATTAGAATATTTTCCAGTGGACAGGTGGTGAACAAAGCTAATGAATACCTGTATTTATGTGCCTGTGTTTATATGACTTAAAAGCAGGGTGGTGGGGGGGGTGTTAGCTAATGCAAGATGCAGTCTTACATGTAGAGATCCATAGGAAATTCCTTCATCATGTGAGTGACTATGAACTCAACCATCAAATCTATGAAGCAAAAAAACAAAGAAGTAAAAAAAATAAAAGGAAATAAAATTACTTGCATTTAAGTAGTAGAGTCAATCACAGCAAAGGGATTTGCATATCATAACAAATATAGAAATCCAGCCAAAAGTTATGGTACATTGCTGCAAAGTACAATTTTGAATATGGAACAAACTTTAAACCTCAAGCTTAAAACAAGCTTAATAACTCCTGTATACATACATAAACAAATCTTAACAAAATTAGA
This sequence comes from Pygocentrus nattereri, assembly GCF_015220715.1. NCBI lineage: Eukaryota > Metazoa > Chordata > Actinopteri > Characiformes > Serrasalmidae > Pygocentrus > Pygocentrus nattereri. The sequence continues at coordinate 17,873,961 of NC_051225.1, forward strand.
AGTGACTATAAATAAGTTAAAATGATTTAAATAAAACCACAAACAGGAATCAAGTATACAAGTATATGTTTTATTTGTTTCCTGTATTTCATAACTGTTTTAAGCATATTTAAACAACCTTACCCAAGACAGCACACACCAGGGGCCGTGAGGGGATGTTCTTGGCTGCAGCTTTCTTTCTATGTCGCATTGGCTGGTAAACACACACACACACACACACACAGGTAACTGGTCACTGAGAATTGCATATATTTTTGCTCATACACATAACACATGAACACACATAAGCATGTAAATTTCAGCATGTTTACATGAAAAGATGGACTATCGAAAAATAATTCAAGCCGTGGCAAAGGTACAATACACTGCGAAAGTCAGACAGTATCTGTAAATATTTAGTTTCTAGGCACAACAGATTAAGTACATGCTGCTCATTTTTCAGGTTCAGGCAAAAAATGCTGAAAAATACTGAAAAAAATACAATTTTTTCTATTTATTATAGCTTCCATTCTGTTTAGGAGATTTGCTTTGAATCTTAGCAGACTCAAAGCAGATTCTTAGCCTCAGATGTTGCAACTTCTGCTTCTCACAATCCAAGCAATCCGAAACATATTCAATGACATTGGGGTCTGAGCTCTAGGGTGAAATTTTCTTTCTTTGATACGTAAATGTATCGGCAACGGCTTGTTAACCGCTACACATCCATTCAGACCCATAGAACTGAGTTGTCCTCTCACAGTGGAAGGGTAGACAAACACCTGTGGATGTACTCAGATTTGAAGCAAGAGTGGAGCTCTATTTCCTCTTAAATATTAAAGCTTTATGGTGACAGATTTGGTGGCATAACACATTTTGTATAGTTGTTATAGAGGCCTAGTTTCTACACATTTTTTGCACTCCAGTTTTGGACACTCCAGTCTCCCTCTTACTGCTCCCTTTTGGATTGTTATACTTCAAATCCTCCGAAACCTCTCCTGAAATTAAACTGGAAAAGGTCACTTTTGTGTCAGCAATAGTCAGGAGGAATAACCTACAAAAAAAAAAAAACAAGAAAAAAAAACAAAGGTACAAGATCAATGCTACCGATGCAAGTCTGGCCTCCTGATCACTGTTCTGATTAAGAAAGAGTGGTCCAAAAATTCTTCAATATACATCACACTGAGGATGTGACGCTAAATTCCTTACACTTCTCACATTTGAAGTTGTATGTACTAGTTAACCAGGCTATTGTTTGCACTAATGGATTACATGACACGGTGCTTTCTCACCATTCTGTGCAAATTTACTCTGAAGTTCATGTTGTCATCATGAAGAAAGGCATCAGCATACTGGTCCTGCTCAATGAACACAAAGGTCATAGGTTAAACAAAATCCAATTTACAATACAGAGAGGAATCAATTGAACTCGAAAGGCTTAACAAAAGTCCAAAAAAGAAATTACCTCAGCTATACAGGTAAGAATGATGAGGCACAGTCGAGCACTGTTAAGTCTGTGTTCATCTGAAGAGGAAAGGTAAGTAAGTTTAACCGGTGTGAGAGGAGGTATGTCTATAAACAGAGGACAACTGACAAATGTTCAACAAATGAGAAAGCAGGCAAAGGCTTATGCAGAAAAACAATGAATTGCCTTTGGTGTCTTGCATGACAATTGAGGAGTACTTGAGGAATGTGATGAGCAGGTTACTCGTCTGCAGGTTGGGGTCTAATGGCAGCTCAGGATTGTTCAGCACTGTGGCAGGGGATAAAAAAAAAGTAAGACTCAACATAATTGCTATACATTGCATACTTTGGAGACCTAACTCACTGATGGTTAAGAACTTATTTTAGACTTCCGATCTAGAGGATGTAGCGGACAGACATGTTCGTGAGAGTCTCCCAGCGTTCTTAACCTAAAACCTTCTGACTTTCATTCCTTTACTAGAAAATAACAATAGGCTCTCATTTCACTTCTGTATTATCAGGCTCTGAGCACAAGGGCCTGTACAACACTTTGCTAACCAACTTCAGAAAAGCAGGTGAAGGCCCATGTGGGTATTCTAATTTTATAATGACTAGCATTTAAGTCTGAGAAGAGGTAGGTGCTGAAATAAAGTTGCAAGCTAACCAGTAGATAGCCAGCTGTGTCTTCAGCTACCCAGTGTATTGTACAGGAGCTGATGTGTGTGATGTGTATTGTAATTGTTTCAAAAACATGGCTGTCTGTAGTTCCGTGTTTCCAGAGTTGCAGTTCAGTCTAAATTGGTTCAGCGACAGCTAAACATAAAGGTTCTCTTCCTTACTTCACAGAGAATCATGCCAGCTAGCTTTTGCACCCACCAAGTGACATTGCATGCCACGATCAGTAAAAGTGTGTGAGAAAACTGTGTTAAGTGTGAAAGCAGCTTGACATTGACCTTCCTCTGTATCTGCTAGACAGGTCTGGGCTCCGAGGGACTCTGAAGTCTAATAATATTGTGAGAATTACTTTAATATATATAATTTTAAATACATTATTTTTATTTTAAGTCAATGTTATGTCTTATACATCCACCACTCAGTATAAACTATTATATTATAAAGTGACCCCAAAAGTCAATTTAAACCAGTGACTCTCAGCATAGGTAATTATTAGCCTACTAAGCTACAAAGTGCAAGTCTGAAAAGTCTGCCCTTTGAAGCAAATTGTTCAGTAATAACATATTTTGCCCATAGTATTTAGTACATAAAATAGACATGTTCTCTCATTCATTGACGGAGCTGTTTAAAACCTGTTGGATGATTGCAAATATTCCCAAAGTATGTAAAACACATTTTAAAAGATTTTGTTGATGGCAATAGCAACTGAGCTGTAGTACAGATAGACTTAAATATTTTGAATGGGCCATTTATTTTTTACAAAATTCCAATGTCAAATTGGACAGCACTACCATGTACTGGCTTTTCCCTGGAAAAAAAAAATCACCTAAAAACAATGTTTACACTTTAGCTTCTTTATTGCATCTTTTGTTTTGTTTAGCATATTTCAATATCAAAAAATTAAGTATAAACCAAGTGGAAGGAAAAAGTAGGCTTCCAATGAGAAATACAATGGAAAAAAAATGTACATTCAAATTTAGAAACTATCTGTGTGAATGCTTAAAGCTATTTCTTAGATGATAACATTCTAAATTATATGTGGACATCTGTAAACATCTGACAGCTTTTTAGCAATTCACTTATTCTGAACATTCAAGTTAGCTTGTTTAATTTAAGAACTAACACAAATAGACATTTCAAAACAGAAATTTGATCTTATTTAACCAAATGAATCCAAGCGGACACAGTGCGGGTGGGAGCCAGCTGCAGTAGGTCTATCTCACTTTGAACGTTTTTGTTGGCTTGTTTTTACTTTCTGTACTTTTCTCCTTTATTCATTTATTTATTTTAAGTATTTGTACTTTTTGATTGTTTGCCAAAGATTTTGTACTATGGACACTAAACTGCACGCAGCTGTGAGCAAGCTCAAGAAACAGCACTCAAAGGCCCTCGTTCTGATCTCTGGGGACTGTAACCATGTTTCTCCTTTCTCTACGCTACCACAAAGTGTTGGGCCATGTAAAATGTAAGAGTGGCGCCAGCTGATACTGAGGCACATAGTACACAGACTTCTGGAGAGTCAATTGCTACATACCTCCAAAGTTAATGTGGCCTTCAGATTAGCTCAAGAACAGTGTGTAGAGATCTTCATGGAATGGGTTTCGGTACTTGTCTGACTGCATTGTCAAGTGTAAAGTTGGGGGGGGGGGGGGTGGGGGGGGGTGGATTATGGTTGTGCTCGGCCCTTTAGTTCCAGTGAAAAGAACTCTTAATGCTTCAGCAAACTAAGAGATTTGACAATTTCTTGTTACCAACATTGTGGAAACAGTTTGGGGATGGCTCCTTCCTGTTCAAATGTGACTGCATGACAGTGCACAAAGCAAGGTGCAGAAAGACATGCATGAGCAAGTTTGGTGTGGAAGAACTTAACTGGCCAACACCTTTGGGAAGAATTAGAGTGGAGCCAGGCCTTCTCATCCAACATCAGTGCCTGACCTCACAAATGTGCTTTTGGAAGAATGGTTGCTTCCCATAAACACACTTCTAAACCTTGTGGAAAGCCTTCCCAGAAGAGTTGAAGCTGTTATAGCTGCAAAAGGTGAGACGACATCATATTAAACCCTATGGATTAAGAATGGGATGTCACTCAATTCTATATGCATGCTATGGCAGACGACTGAATCTTCTTCTTCTTTCGGCTGCTCCCTTTAGGGGTCGCCACAGCGGATCATCTGCCTACATCTTGCCCTATCCATTGCCTCCTATACTTTTACACCAACACGACTGAATACTTTTGGAAATATAGTGTAACTTATCAGCCCTCCCTCCCCTTGGAAGGCCAGGTCACATCCTGGTTCATCTTCTGTCTGTGTACAAACCACTTGTACACTCACCCACACAGTGAAGAAATGGTCTGAGGAGACTGAAGAGGCTTTGACACAACAGTGTGAGAGGAACTGTGTGATCCTTATGGAGAGGACAACAGTCTTACAAGACTGTTTGATGTTTCTCCAACAACAAACCTTGGATCAACCCTGCTATAAGGACTCTCCTGAAGGACAGGAATAGGACCTTTAGATCAGTAGACAAGGAGGATCTGAGGGCTGTGCAGAGGGAACTCAGAAGGAAGACCAGCTACAGAAAACATCAGTGGGATCTGGAAAAACCTTTTTTCTGGTCACACAAAACCAACTATCAGGTTGTAGGGGACCAAAAGTGGGTGAATGATCTACTTTTTCAATAGATTTGATCACTCATCTCTGCTACACAATTACCACTGCTCAACCCCCTCTTCTGCATTCCCAGTGTACTGCCCTGCTCCCTCTCTCCATAACTCTCACCGCACAGCCACCCCACACTTTTTTCCCCTGCTGTCAGCTCAACCCCCCTGCCTGTATACTTCAGCAGCTAATCCCCTTTTCCAGATCTGTCCCTTACTACAGCCAAGGTCAGAAAGGAGCTCAGGAAGATAAAAGTGATGATCAAGACAGCATCAGTGCCAGGCTTCTTAAGTCCTGCGCAGATCAGCTGTGTGGAATAGTTGAACACATGCTCGTCATGAGCTTGAATCTCGGAAGGTTACCACGACTGTGGAAAACCAGTGGTACCAGTGCCAAAGACACAGCACGTGAAGGACCTCAGCAGCTGTAGGTGGGTGGCACTGATGTCACACCTGAGGAAAGACACTAGAGAGGCTAGTCCTTGCCCATTTCCATCCGCTGAGGATCTCATCTATAGACCCACTCAGAGCGCCCATCAGCCTGGCATCTACCTCTCACACAGATCATTTTCTCATCTGGAAAAGCCTGAGAATTAGCAGTTTAATCAACACTGAAGGAAACTACAAGGTATACTTACTGCTGTCCTATTGGCTGTGCTCAGATTTGTCTGTAGAACATCTCAAAAAACACATTTAAACTTCTGACGACCCGAATCCACTGAGCGAACAAGCTCGGTGCAAATAAATGAAAAAAAAAAAAAAAAAAGGTCTGCTCCACATCTCATAGTAAGTAATTTGAAAGCACAAAAGTGAATTTTCCACATTGTGTGTGAAAGTAGCCTCACGCTTGCCATATAGCTACCCTAGCTCCCCAGTGTTGGAAAGCCAGAGTGACATTCATTAGTCTTTTGGTCATTTTAAATTTTTGTTCAGCCAGCTTGCTTTTCTTGGTTTGGTAGTGCCATTGTAAATAATGGCAGAACTTTGGTGACATTTTCTTTGCTACTATTTCTTAGAAGAACTGAGCAGCTGTCACACTGGGTCTTAATCAAAGCTTAGGTTTACAGCTATAGATGGGTGACAAACAAAGTTTTTTTGGATGCCGTTTAGATATATACAGTGCCCTCCATAATTATTGGCACCCCTGGTTAAGATGTGTTCTTTAGCTTCTAATAAATTGAGGGTTTTTTTAAATAATATAGGACCACGATGGAAAAAAGAGCAAAATCCAACCTTTATCTCAAGTGCATTTATTCAGTAGGAAAAAAATCCCACATTAAGAAATAATTGTTTAACATCAAATATCAATGTGTCCTGGTATTTCAAAGCATTCATGATGCCATGCACCCTAACAAGGTTCCCTGGGCCTTTGGAAGAAAAGCAGGCCCACAGCATCACTGATCCTCCCCCGTATTTCACAGTGGGCATGAGGTGCTTTTCTGCATACTCAGCTCTTGTGTTACGCCAGACCCATTTACAGCATTTGTTGCCAAAAAGCTCTATCTTTGTTTCATCTGACCAAAGCACATGGTCCCAGTTGAAGTCCCAGTACTGTTTAGCAAACTCCAAACGTTTACGTTTATGATTGTGAGTGAGAAAAGGTTTTTTCCGTGCATGCCTCCCAAACAGCTTGTTGGCGTGTAGATAGCGTCTGATGGTTGTTTTGGAGACTTCGTGACCCCAAGATGCTACCATTTGTTGCAGTTCCGTAACAGTGAGCTTTGGAGAACTTTTTATTTCTCTTATCATCCTCCTCACTGTGCGTGGTGGCAAAATAAACTTGCGTCCTCGTCCAGACTTGTTTACCACTGTTCCAGTTGTTTTAAACTTCTTAATAATTCCTCTGACAGTAGATACGGACAGGTGTAGGTGAGTGGCTATTTTCTTGTAGCCATTGCCTGACCTGTGAAGGTCAACACACATCTGCCTTACTTGAATGCTATGTTCCTTTGTCTTTCCCATGTTGAAGAGAAATGGCCTCTGTGTCACGTCATAATTATACCCCAGGGAAACAGGAAGTTGTGAATTGCTAATTAAATGTTCCTACATACTTTGATTAACTTCGTAAACTACTGTAGAAGTGACAGAAATTCTTTAATTACATTTATTTCCTAAGAATTGTTAGGGGTGCCAATAATTGTGGAACAGGTGATTTTATGAAGAAAAATTATTTCTTAGTCAATTTTATTTTCCCCCTAAAACTCTACTTGAGTTAAAGGTTACATTTTTCTACAATTTTCAGTGTGACAGTATGTTTCCACAATAAAAACTGAATTTATTTTAAGGCTTTTGACACATCTTAACCAGGGGTGCCAATAATTATGGAGGGCACTGTATTAAAAAAAACATGGTAAAATGATACCCTAAATAAAGACATTGATCCAAAAACATTAGGGACTCATAAGCTAGCAAGCTACATGGAACGAAAAAATGTTATTAACCAGGAACAGACTTCGAATAAGTATTTCTGTTCTGGAACAGTTTTTTTTGGTTGTGATATTATTCCTAGCAAAACACCATGTCTGTTTTTCGCATTTTTCTCATACCAGTTAAAAGCCTTGTCTTCATTTTCAGATTTTAATTACTGAATAACTACTTACTGTCCAGAGAAGGAGGGGTAGTGCCTAGTGGTGTAGTAGGTGTGGCTGGGAGAGTGGATACAGGGGTGGCTGCCATGTCAATTTCTGGATGACTCTGTTTCACAAGCACAAAAAGTCAAAACTATTACATGGTAAAAATGTCTCAATTCTATCACCATTCTCACTTTACTTTACATAGGAAAGGATTTGTTGACTAAAAATAAAAGTGGCGCCATGCGAATAAAACCTTATTTGATTAATACACAATCTAACATCATAACATTGACAGATGTGTTACTTACTTGTGCAAGAACAGTAATAAAGTTTCGGTTGAGATGAACTGCTTCATACAGAGCAAGAAGGATTGCCTCATTGGTCCTTAAAAAAACCCACACAAAATTATTAAATAAATTTTTTAAAACAAAAACTCAATGGTTAACTGGCCCATGCAAACTTCTAAGGATTCGGCAACTTACTGCACTGACAGCTTCTCCTCTGCATCAGCAATGAACATACTGCCTACCTACAAACAAGATTAATATTAATAATAATAAAAAAAAACATCATTTGCCTAATAAAGAATGGCTACTCTATTCACAGGACTTCGTCTATAGAAAGTGTCAAATATGTTGGAATGCAACTCTTACCATGTTGGTCAGTGTGGAAAAAAAACCTCCATGGTCCTCCTCCTCTTTGTCTTTGTACTGTCTAAGGCAGGAAAGAAATAAGAGTAATGGCAGAAAGCAAAAAAAAAATATGTGGAAGCGAAAGAGGAAACCATTCTCCTTACCTATTGTATTCTGTAAGAGCCTGATGGACAACCATACCCATACCCTAGAAATAAAATGGGAGAGCATTACATTTCTACATTGAAAAGATTTACTTTTTTTACTTTTTTAATTGCTCAAAGAGGATTTCCATTATAATACATACATCTAAAGTTGACTCGTCGTCCACTATAGACAACTTCACAATGTAAGGGTTCACAGACTAAAAGTTGACAAAGAAAGATAAACATTGACACAAAGAGAACAATCAGATTTGCTTAAATACACCCTGATCCATTTTTATCAAAAAGCTTATACATTCAAAATCACATTTCTATGATTTCACAAATTGTTACCTCATATTTCCTGTAGTTCACTAAGAGAGCTAAAAGGACCACAGCATCATACCCATGTTGCCCTCTACTGGACACATCAGACAGAATCTTCAACAGATAGACAGACAGACAGACAGACAGACAGACAGAGAGAGAGAGAGAGAATTGAACAGTTATCCCATGTCAGCTGAACTAATGAGATGAGGATTCTTTGCAACATTAGGGTTATGAAACAGATCATCAAAATGTAGTCTACTAGCCGATGCAGAAAAACACACATTTGTAAGACTAGGGTGTAGGTATGGTACTGTGTAAAGTTGTCCCTTAAGAAAAATCTTATTTTTTGTTGTCGTGGGAGTGTTGTGTCATGGGTTCGCAGTTAGTGGCAAATTTAACCTATGTATCTACACACTCAAAAGGAACATTTTAAATTGTATTTTTGTTATGGGAAGTTATAAAAAGGAGATGCTAAACACCAAACACAGTACAAATTAATAATGCACAGAAAACAAGAGAAAATTTATAATCTCCAAATCTTAATTCAATCAGCTACAGGTAGCTCAACTGATCAAGAACATAGGGTCTTATTCACCAAATGTTCTTAAGGAATTTCTTCTTAAAATCCACTTATTGGGATTATATCTTGGGTAAGAACAGAACCTAAATGCAATTTTTCCTTAGGATCCTTCTCAAGAAAAAATTGAGAAAACACTTGGGAAGATATTGGTGAATGAGGCCCATAGTGTTGGTCATTTTTAGATCTATTTCTTCGAGGAATATCTCCCTAAATGTTCAAAAGTGCTGAAGGATTAAAACAAACCTAACATAAAACTATTAAGTGGCTGTTCTCAGACATACAATGAAGAAAAAGTCTTCTCCTGGAGATCTCAGATTCACATAATTAGGGGATGGGATAGGGTATCAGCTCCCTCAGGACAATTAACAGTTATATTATTTGGGTATAACAGCATGTTTGTCATGTTTTAACTTGTTGTGAAGCAGGTCACATTGACTAATGTGATGTAACAAGTATAAACAGACACCTGGGTATACTGTATATCCATGACAGATTTTTACAGGCTATTACACTGCAGTGCCCTTTGAAAGCCTCCCCCTCAAGAAGGACACTCTAGTTCAGTACTAATTCTTCCTGATTCTTATCAGCTTTGGAGTACTTTTTCACATGGCATAAAACTAACACTGGTCTCACTGTCTAACATGGTTCTATGATAATGGGGCATTGATTTAACCGGAAGCATAGACACCAGAATAGGATGCTGAGTGTAACTAAACCAGCCTGGATTGTGTTGAATTTTAGATATGTTCTAATGCTACTTGACTTAATCCTTTATACTGCAAGTGTTCTATTTCTTTCTAGGCTAAATAATTAATTTGGTCAATGGTCTGGCTTTGTACTTTCTTAAAGGAGTCAACTGTTCACCAAGCTGTAGTTTTTGAAATTGCTTATGCCAGTCATCTACTTAGTTACTGGGTACATTTACTAATGCCCTAATTCCCTGCATTAACTAAACAGTAATTTAGCTGGCTTTCTTTAATAAAATGGTAAACCTCTGGCCAGTTTGCCTTTGCATAGTGATAACTTTTGGTATGACTTGTCTAATGCTAGCAAGCCTCTGGCCCAGGCAAAAGCTACTATTACACAGTGGCATACAAGAGTTTGGGCAATACTGGTCAAAATTTCTGTTACTGTGGATAGCTAAACAAACAAAAGATGATGTTTTGCAAAGGCAAAAAGTAAATGTTGAGAAAACTACATTTACACTGGTTTCCAGAGCCTCTAATATTGATTTTAACAACTTTAGAGAACAGACATTAAAAGTGTTAATGAATATAAATACCTTGTCATAAGGCTAGATGAGAAATGCACTTTCAAACACAATGTTAACAAGCTTTCATGTAAAGTGTGGCAAAAATTTAGAAAAGCCAAGAGCTTTTACTTAACTGGTATAAACTGCTTTCAGCTACAGTGTACCAGCGAGCGGGAAATCACTGCAGGACATTCTAAAGCTTCATTCATTGGTGTCACATGAACATTTTGAACTTTTTGTTTCTAACCATCTCAGCCTGCAATTGTTTGTTTGGATTTTAGTTAACTTTTAACATATTTTAACACAGTATATGCAGTATATTTTAGTTTTTGTTTTATAATTATTATTCATTTTATTTTTTAACTTTTACTTTTTGGCTACCACCAAGTTATTGTTTTACATATTCTATTCTTTTATTTATTTTTTTTTTTTTTATCAGTTTTTATTTTGTCCATCTTTGATCTGTTATTTAGTGAGTTATTTCATTTTTTGCCATTTTGCTGGTATTATGATTTTTTTATTTCCTTACTATTATTAAGTATTTGAAACATTTGCACAATTTTTAATTTTATCACCTGATAAAAAGGATGGAGTTTAGATACAAAAAGGTGTACTTAATGAAGTGGCTGCTCAGTGCATATCATACCCATTCATGTATATTGTTTTACTGTTATGTCTAGTTAGTGTCATGTGTATGTCATATTTATTTACTGTTCTCAGAATTTGTTATGTGCATTCATTGTTCTATATGCTTGTCCTGTGTATTTATTGTATATTCCACACTTGTTTCACATGGTTGTGTACCTGCACTTCACATAGTCCTGTGTACAATTCTGCTGTTGTGTGTTGCCCCCATGGGGCTTGAAGAATGACATTTTGTTCTAACGTATAAAATTCATATTGAGGCATCACAATAAAAACCTCTATTGACACGACTAGACAATTCTAAAATTTCGCTCATTTTGTCAGTCAACACTATTTAATCAATTTGCTAATCTAAAACAGAGTTAGCTAAAAAGCATCTACGTTATTTTTGACATTTGATTGTGCCACTAAGGGTTGGATAATTTACTAGGGTTTAGTAATTAGTGACTGCAGCCTAAATGTAAGACCGTTGTAAGTCAAGTGAACACCAACAATTATCGGTAATGAGTGTGACGCAAACACAAACATACCTGTAAAATGGCCTCAAATATGCTATTGATCATGACATATTCCAATATAGTATTCTGACTGATGTTGTCTGTGACCTGCAAAGCAGAAAATAAATTATTCTTTTGCAGTAACTGACAAAGGTCAAATAAAGTCAAAACTTGATATACTAGTTCAGAATAATGGTAGAAAAAGAACTCCAAGTACAACAAACAGTTGGAACTACCTGAATCTCAGTGTGACATACTAAAAGGCGAGCACAAAACAAAGGAAGTAATATTTCCAAGGTCACATTATTTGTGGCTACTAATTCATGATTCAGGTGAAAATTAATCTTCAGTAATTGTAAGGCCTATGCTAGGCTAAACACTGGAGCAAGAGCAACTGACCTATGTTCTGTAAGCAGAAGTTAATATCAGCTCAAAGCATTGTTGAAATAAAAAGTATAAAAGCATGTATTTTTGAGTGTGATATTTTATATGTATTTCCAGTCAAGTAATATGTTGCTGTTGGAGAGAAGCCACATTTCTTTCTGTGTACCATAGTACAGTGGTCTTCAATTTCAGTCTTGGGGACCCACTGCCCTGCACAGTTTTAATTGTCCTCTGCCCCAACATATTTGTTCCTGCTCATTAGGTAATTATCAAGTTCTTCATGAGATGGAACAGGGAGGTTGGGGCAGTGGACTTGAGTGAAAACAACTACAATGATCCACTCCCACTGGTTAAAACCAAAAATGTCTACAGCAGAACTTTCTCTTTAACAGAACAATTTACCTACCCAACTACCAGTAGCAGTTGTATTTTATCTAAAGCTGAAATGGAACAACTACACTGATCAGGCATAACATTATGACTACCTCCTTGTTTCTATGCCCATTGTCCCATTTTATCAGCTACAAAGTGCACCTATACAGGTGCACTTTGTAGCTCTACAGTTACAGACTGTAGTCCAGCTGTTTCTCTGCATACTTTGTCAGCCCCCTTTTACCCTGTTCTTTAGCACACACACACAGCAGTGCTGCTCGAGTTTTTAAGCACTGCGTCACCTCACTGTCGACTCTATTGGCGGAGTGTCTACATCTACAAGGTGGACTGACAAGGTCCATCTGATCTCCAGACGGAGAAGCGTGATTAGTCACTCCAGAGAACACGTCTCCGCTGCTCTAGAGTCCAGCGGCGGCGCTTTACACCACTGCATTCAACACTTTGCATTGCACTTGATGATGTAAGGCTTGGATGCAGCAGCTTGGCCATTGAAACCCATTCCATTAAGCTCTCTATGCACTGTTCTTGAGCTAATCTGAAGGCCACATGAAGTTTGGAGGTCTGTTAACAAGTCTGGAGCATGGACTTGTTGCACAGGTGGCATCCTATCATGGAACCAGACTGGAATCCACTGAGCTCCTGACAGCTACCCATTCTTTCATAAATGTTTGTAGACGCAGTCTGCATGCCTATGTGCTTGGTTTTATACACCTGTGGCCATGGAAGTGATTGGAACACCTGAAAATAATGATTTGGATGGGTGTGTGAATACCTTTGGAAATATAGTGTACATAAAACCCACAGATCTAGAGGATCCCATAAACATCACAGGAACCAAAATACCACTAATCTAATCTATCCCACACAGTCATCACAATCTCAGACTGGGGTGTTAAGTGGGCTCTGGAATTACCAATCCACAATTCCTGGCTTTGACAGGGACCTGGTTCACCCCCAAGTATTCAGCAACTCCAGTGGCCCTATCCTCTGCTTTTAACTTTTCTCATTCTCAGCGACAGACTGGCAGGTGTGGTGGCAGGTTTGCTTCTGTCTAGATAGTGGCATTTCATTGCACTCTCATTCTCTCGTTTTTCAGTTTCTTCTTTTGAGTACCATGCAGTTAATGTATCTATTCCAACTAAACTTCATGTCACTGTCATTTATCACCCTCTTTATCCTCTATGCAACTTGATAGATGAGTTGGAGAGTCTTTACCGCATCAATGAAACCCCACTTATTCTAACTTGATGACTTACATTTTCTGTCAGACAAACTGCAGTAGCATTTTAGACCTGATCATCAGCAGACCTACCCCAGCGTTGTATATTACAGTGAGGCCCATTCACTGCTCAGCCCATCACTTTCTATACTTTACACTTACTGCCCTGCTCTGGGTGTCCCTGTCACCCCTTCATGTTTATTCTTAACTCTGTGTAACCTGCAAACCATCCCTTTCTAGTGTCTTGCTTCAACTGTCCTAACTACCCTCCCCAACCCTGACTGCTTTTCTTCTCTCTCTCTCTCTGGATACAGCTACATATACTTTCCTTTTACTCTCATCTGCAATCAACCTTCTGTGTCCTCTCGTCCAGGCCAGCAAGATCCACCTCCCTTGCCCCGTGGCTGACAGGTGTCCCATGCTGCAACCGGAGAGACTCAAGAATGGCTCAGAGAAGTGAGAGGAAATTCCAGCTTGACTTTGATCCTTGCTCCTACCAATCACTCGTTCTCACTTGAAGTAACTGCTGCAATATCTGCTTTCTACAGAGGTACACTGGAAGCATTGGCATCTGATCCATGCAAGCATGTTCTCTTTTTTTTCCTCTTCAATCCTCCTTTATCCCCACCACCCACTTCTCAGAGGATTATGTTACCTTCTTGTCTTCCCTCCTCCCTACCAGGCACCGTCCTCTTGCTCTTAATTCCCTATCCTAATTTTGTTCTCTCTCCACTAAGAGAAAATATTCTCAATATATGTTGATTATCTTTATGTTATTTTCTTATGGGTTTTAACCATGTTTAGTGTTCAGTTTCTTATTATCTCAAGGCTTGACTACTGCAACTCATTCCTGGCTAGCCTTTCTGTGCAGAACTGCACGGAACTTGCAAATTATCCAGAACACAGCATCATGGCTCATCTTAAAGTTCACTCATGTCACCCTACTGCTGCATTCTGTTTACTGCCTTCCTGAAGCTGCCTGCATCAGGATTTAAAACAATTATTAAAGCAAATTTAATAAGAAACCACAAATATAGATTTTGGGCCCTGCATGAAACAATATATTAGCATGTTCTGCACATATTTTTTAGCTGCTCATTTGCATATTGGTACATCGGCCAATATCTGGATGACTCGTTCCACATACTGGCTTGTGGCAGAGGGAATTACTCGAAATATGATACATTACTGATAGTCATTCAAAAGTTCTAGGTCAAAAATACTTATGTGGTTAATTAAATACACAGTTTCTAACTGACTGAATTTACTGAATGTAAATGGAGTATAGTGAATTATGGAAGGGTATGTTCTTACAGTAACCAGACACAGCAGAAGCTTTAGGCACAGGCTCTTCAGGCTTTCTGAACCATCCCCACACAGCAAACCATCTAGGCTCTCCATTAGGTCCTACAAGCCAGATAAACAAAGACATGAGTCATCCAAGAGAAATACAATCTAGATAATACACAGTGTGCTCCAAAAGTATTTGTTTTGCAACTTTTTTCATTTGAGGTAAAAATTAATATAGTACACCCTGAAATGTTTCTTTTAAATGTTTTTTTTTTCAGATGAGCAAATGGTACTGAAATAAATTACAGTAAATTAAATTATGCGTTCATAATCTCATTTCAGACACTAGTGTGAGTGTCTCATACTGCAGCTGGGCTTGTATTCTCAGTCAACCACTACACTAAAGGGTGTTGCTTCAGGTAATAAAGAGAATGAACGCAATAATCCAACAACAGAAAATCCCATAATGAGAACTTGCTCTCCCCAGATATTTTCACATCACTTACTGTTTGTTGAGCAACAAATTTTGGTGCTGCGCAATTTTAAAAGACCATTAGATTAGATTAAGAAAACAAAATGGAACATATATAATTCACTTCAACATTTCTTATTTCAATAAATCTAGCTATTTGTTACTTCCATGTTAATTTTAATATCGGTCATTCTGAATTGCCTTATTTGCCTGATGATCACACAGTGCATGTAATTCCCATTGGCTTCAAAGAAAGCAACAAAACTGTCATTTTGCAACCAGGCTTGTGTAATATTGATTTTTCCCTGCTCATGATTTACAATTTAAAAAAGAAATCTAGATTAACAACGTAGATTAAAAAAAAGGGGGGGTGGGGGGTGTGGCGCTGGAGCCTATCCCAGCAGTCATCTGGCGGAAGGCAGGATATACCCTGGACAGGTCGCCAGTCCATCGCAGGGCAGACAAACAGACATAGACAGTAATAATAATAATAATAATAATAATCTAAAAACACCGCTATGCTCCATTTGCTCCATTTAGACAGTCTAAAGTTACTTCTTGTGCTGCTGTCAACTAGAGCTCTCTTTTATAGTGTCAATGCTAGGACGCTCACAGAGCAGCAGCATTTGTCACTTCTGTCTCAGATTAGATTTAGTGGATGCGCCATTTCACCAGGCTTAAATCTAAAAAGCTGCCAGAGGAGAGCATGGCATTTTTTCTTCTAAATAAGTTCCATAATTTTCCCGCCAAGAGCAGTGGCAGTGTAAGATAGGGACAATCAAATCACATCGCACAAGCCTATTTGCAGCACATCAAAAATGGACAATTAAGTTGTTCAATAGTACATTTATTGAGTGTGTGCTTTTTTTATATATCTTTCAAGTATATGCACATAAATGGTCTGTTGATGTTTTAAACTATCTGAAAGCAAAAAGTTATTTTTGCAATGAATTAAAATACATATTTTGTAAAATGTCAATTTACACCTAAAATGTATATGAATGTAAAGAAACTTGCAAATAATTTAATAGATTGTCTTTACATCCATGCCACCTTAGGTGGGTTTAAGTGTACAATAACTCTACAGGAGGTGGACAAATGCACACACATCATACCACTGAATAATAATAACAGTAACAAAAATAATAAAATTATAATGTTTTTTCAGGAGATCAAAAAAAATCTCACCACCACATACCACTCATCTCCACTCACCTTCATTCTGAGGTCAGCTTTGTCAAATCCCACCAGCATGTTTATAATGTCAAAACCTGTAGCTGATTTGTTTTTCTGGTGTACTCCTCTAAACAAGGCACAGAGAGTCTGGAGGACAGGGAGAAAAGAGATGATAGAGGAGACATGAAATAAATATTAGTTTCTTTTTCCCCTATTTAGTGGGAAAGCATCCTCAAATTATTCCAAATGCTTAATAATAATAATAATAATAATAATAATAAATTTTATTTAAAGCGCCTTTCAAACACTCAAGGACACTGTACAGATAAAATGGGAAAAAGGGTCAGATAAAGCAGAAAATAATATAAAACAATTAAGAGTTATTAAAAGCAGTCCGAAACAGGTGTGTTTTCAGTTCAGATTTAAAAGTCTTGAGTGATGTGCTGGAACGCAGGGAAATGGGGAGCGAGTTCCATAACTTTGGGCCAACAACGCTGAAGGCTCGTTCACCAAACCCTTGTAGTCGAACTGGAGGAACAACCAACAGGTGAGCATCAGCGGAACGGAGAGAGCGAGCAGGACAGTATAGTGAAACTAAAGAGGACAAGTAAGGGGGGGCCAGGTTCTGTAGTGAACGGAAGACCAAGAGTAATGTCTTGTACTGAATGCGGTATTGGATGGGTAGCCAGTGAAGGGATATCAGTTTTGGGGTGATGTGCTCAGAAAATTTAGACCGTGTCAGGACCCTGGCAGCAGAATTCTGCACATGCTGGAGCTTCTTTATTCTACTGGCAGGCAGTCCAGCCAGCAGAGCATTGCAGTAGTCCAGTTGACACGTAACAAAGGCATGAACAAGAGTTTCAGCCGCAGAGTCAGTGAGTGAAGGGCAGAGTTTAGCAAATGTTTCTTAAATGGAAGAAAGCAGTTTTAGTAATGTTACTGATATGGGCTTCCATTGTGAGAGCTGAGTCCAAGATAACACCATAATGCATTTCATCAATAAAGAACGTAATCATTGTTTTTTGATCAATTTAATTAATTTGGCAAAATGTCTGCATTTTTACTACAGAGAAGCACCACCAAAACATGCTATTGCCACCACCATGCCGTTTGTATATTTGTCTCACTGTGATGAACACTCTCCTTTGGCCTTGAACTTCTTTACTGCCAACCTTCTGAATAGTTTTACACATTTATGCATGCAAGTGATGTCGCACCAGTATCTCTTTAGGCACCTCATGATTCGATTATGATTCAGAGACGTCGATGCGATTATAAAACGATTATCAATGCATCTTTTTTTCTATGCAGGATTTCTATTTTCCTACTTGGTAGTTTTAAAGCAAAGTATTTATAATGATCCAATTTACTTCCAATATCTTCTATTAATAAATCAAATGGAAGTAATGTGGCAAAGGGTTTCCTTGTGGCAGTAAAATATTTGAGACTGGAAGCTGAATCTCCAAAGTGTGCAGCATGGCGCTAAAGCCCTGATTCTCAACAACAGAGAACTGCTGTGCAGACTACAGGTCACATAGCAACAGTCTCGCCAAGCGAGTAACTTAGCTATGAAAACACAAAGAGATTAGGACAAACATTTAGAGATGAATGGACTTATTCACATTTATTAAGCTCCGCAGTTAGTTTTCTGCTAAGTTAAATCTGCAATGAGAGACTGTCTCTCTCTAAAAAGTTGAAGATGAAGTCGCTTCTCTTTCGAATTTTAGAAAATTAGAATGAGAAGCTGGCAAATGAGAGCTTAAGAGACCTCAGCTTTGTAAAACAGCCGAATGTTGAGAGACATTTTACAAGAAACTGTTCTAGTTTTGCATGCAAACTCCACACAGAGAGGACCCCGGTCGCCCGGCCGGGGAATCGAACCCAGGCCCTCCTTGCTGTGAGGCGACAGCGCTATCCACCATGCCACCATGCCGCCCACTATACTAGGAAATTAACAAATTAACAAATTAACAGATTAACAAATACTGGACATTAAATGTTGTGGCTGCCAAGGTGGTTGGACTTTGGTGAACGGACAAATTGGCTCTTCTGAACAATTGGGTTGTGACTCCTGATCCAACCCAGATTGTAATGCAGAGAGTGCAGGTCGGATTTCTCGCTAATCCATGTCTTTTTGTTATGTGCCGCCACAGACTGTCCGGGCACTTCCCAGTTCCGCCTTTTACGATCAGTCAACATTACATTATAAATTAAATATTTAGAAAATCGATTTGACATTTATGAATTGATTCAGAATCGTTTACATCCGCAATGCAATGCATCTAAGAATAGAGTTTTTCCTACACCCCTAGTATCTCTACATTTTCTCCCATTTCTGTCCTGAAAGACTAGAATAAAATTTCTATACACCTCTTTGTGACCTCCCTTTCTGTGGCTCTTCCTGTCCATCACTCAGCTCTGAAATGCTATTAGTTTGGAGGCAAGCGACAGATCTTTACCTTTTCACCTTTTTAATGAACTTCATTATGCTTTGAGTTTGGAAATTTTCTTGCATCCTCACACGTGTTTGATCTGGCTCATTTTTTACCTTCACGTAGCAATGCATTTTTCATTGCAAATGCAGAAACATAGGTACATTTACTTGCAAAATCATGAGCTCAACTGCACTGGGCATCCCAATCACTTAATCATGTTACCTGAAAAGGTGGTTACTTAAGAAGTGCTAAAGCAAGGAGGGGGGGCTTAAGCATCTAGTTGGCAGTTTATATTTTTCCTTAAAGCTGCATGATGCCAGATGTACTTTGGGTAAAGCTCACAGCACTGGTATGAGTTGACACGTTAGTGATCTCATTATGACATTATCAACACCAGACTAAACCAGTTTGTGAGTGACCAAAATCAAAAGTGCTTGTACATCACAATTCTTAAAACACTAATTTGAATCACAGATAAAAATCATTAACAAATGCACTTCTGCTCCATGAACCAACTCAGCCACACACAGTCTTGCAATAAATGATGCACAATGGTCTTTCTTTGTCTGTCAAGACTACAAGCATACATTTTCACTTCTAAATTGTCAAATAAAATCTTTGATAAAATGAGGTTTTACTCATTTACTCATCATAATTATTTTACTTTATTTTATTTGCTTTTATTAACTTTGTAACTTCTATTCCCTTCTGTGTTCCCTTGCCATTTGGGTTAATCTCATTTGCATTTTGTATGTCTTCTTGGTTGATGTGCGGGGGCTGTAGAGAGCGGTCCTTTGTCATGTAACGACCCCCTATTTTGACATCTGGTTATCTATACTTCCAAATCGAGCAACGGGGGAGACTGTAAATTCCTGGGTGGACCTCAACACCTATTTTAATTACAAAAGGTAGAGGCAGCCGGCCATCAAGTAGGGGGGCCTTTTGGGGTTGTTTAGACAAAGACAACTAGTGGGTGTGTTTTTAGCGGAGTGACTAAGTTTAATGGTTGTCTAAGCTAAGCAGACTTGTTTGGTGGGAAGACATGCATTATTAAACTTCTTTTCCCTCACATCTCCACTCCTGTTTTTCTTCAAGAAACAAACGCTTGCCAGCAGAAGTCAAAAGATTTTATGGCGACGAAGGTGGGATCTGAGATCCGCAAACTTTTCTGGCTTTTTTTTAGATGTCTGATGCTGCAAACATCTGCTGCAGTTGAACTGAAAACAAGAATCCTGTGATGGGTCTGCTGGTGGCTGATTCTGTGCTGTAAAGACGCTCACCCTTCACCTCACACACTAACGGTGAATGAAAGAAACACCACACACACAGCCAGAGTAGGAGTGTTGTCTGTCTTATATGTAGTTTCCTCCATGTGATGTGTATGGAGAGATTGCAGGACTTATTCCTGTTTGTCGGCCGTACATCTGGTAGAAAGGCGTTTCTTACCGAGGGAGAGTTTTAGTTCTTTAATTCTGTTCTTGTAGATTTTCTCCTCCTTTATATAGGAAAGGGGCAGAAATGTATAAATATTTCCTGGTCTTTACACAAGCAACGGTGTTTGCTTTGAATTAGGTGTGTCCTAATTTCTCAGTTCCTGATCAGAGCACAAGGTAGGGTCCTGTCTCAGGAAGGAGTTCAGATCTACTTTATTGTTTTGTGTTTGTTTTTGTAAGTAATTGTGTAAGTTTAAAGAACAGCACTTAAAATGCAGAAAGGAAGCAGAGTTTGGTTTTCCAGAGGCGTGGCTGGTTCAACTCCTCACACATAATCCACATCTAACCAATATGCAGACAGAAGTGCATTTGAGGTAGACCTAACAAAGGTGCTAGACAAATTTTGTCTAAAACAAAAGGCTAAACTGTGTAAAAAGTTTGATCTTTCAGAAAGCTCAGCTTAAGTTAAACACGTTTCTAGTATAAATGGAAATATGCAATTCCATGATGTGTGTGAAGTTAAGGGTTGAATTCATGTGGTTTAAACGAAGTTAAAGACAAACATTGACACTAAGAGCTAATTTATAATGAATAAATTATACTGATAGTTTTGGACAAGAAAACATTTCATTGTACAAGAAGTTTAAAATGATAGTATAGTCTAACATTAAAGGGTATTGTGTATTGGAGTTAAAGTAAGACATTTATGCACAATTGTACTTTTATTTATTTCATTGTGTGATTTTTTATATTACAGTTCTCACAATTAGGAATAAACCCTAATCAGTGCAGTTCAGAACAGTTACATTTACATTTATGGTATTTGGTTGACGCTCTTATCCAGAGCGACTTACAATTTGATCATTTTACACAAGTAGGCCAAGGCGGTGTTAGGTCTTGCCCAAGGACTCTTATTGGTATAGTGTAGGGTGTTTGCCTAGGTGGGGATTGAACCCCAGTCTACAGCGTAGAAGGCAGAGGTGTTAAACACTACACTAACCAACCACAGTTGTGCTGTCATATCAAAGGGAGGCACAGTGAGAACTCAGTGCTCAAGAAGACAGCAACAGAGAGCAGTGATTTACAGTAACCAAAAAAGATGTCAGAGAGTGAAAAGGTGTGTGCAGATATGCATGCGCAGCAGAGCTGCGTGGGCACAAAGCCACAAGCAAGCAGCAGAGATGAGCTGCAGCCTTACACAGACATGCATTCACCAGTGACTGGCGGCACAACAGGTTATGACTTTGCACCTCTACAAGAGCCACAAAGAGACCAAAGAGTCCGTACATTAACAGAGAAGGGTCAAGAACTGCACAATGAGCAAGTAAGAAGAATTGCATGTCGTTTCAGTGTGTGCTATTAGAAGTGGAAGGAGGTAGCAAAGAAAGCCAACCAAACGTTAAGTGGACAATGCTCAACTGACCTGCTAAATTAACATGTCACTAAAGTGAACAATGCTTTAAGGAGCTTGAATGCTGCTTATGAAGAGTTGAGATGCATCAGCGTTCCTGACCATGACACATCGTACACTTGACACCTGTGAAACAGTGACAAAGAGGATCGTTAAGCAAGCAATTGACATTCTAGACACAATGAATGGTCAATGTCAAGGGCATGAAGAACAAGTTGATGGAGAGTGAAGGTCAGCCAACACGAGCTTCAGCTCTCACAGCACTAAGGCCTCCACTCATTCCCGTCTAACTTCTGCCAGCAGAAAGAGTGCAGCTGCCGAAGTTGCTGCCAACGAAGCCTGTAAGTACAGCTAGAGCAAGAAAGTCATATTGAAGAACTGCAAAGGCTGGAAGCTGAAGCTGCCCAGCTAAAGGCTAAAACAGGAAGCTAAGCGCAGAGAACTAGAACGTCTGGAAACAATTAAGAACCTGAATGCTGCCAAAGCACAACAGCAAGTATATGAACAGAGTGAATGCTCATGTTGAACATCTAAACAAAGTCAATGCTCAGATGAAATAAATGCGCTGCTCCATCAATTGCAGGATGGTGCATTTTAGAGGAGCGATATGGCAATCCGTTCCTCATAGCCAAAGCCTTCAGAGATAAGATTGGCGCATGGCCAAAGTCATAGAAGTGATGGAAGAAAATCAAACATACCCAAGCTTCAGCCAGTTTGTCACGTTCCTCAAACGTGAAGCCAAATCGCCTGCAATCCAATTACGTCTCTCCATGCACTGAAACCAAGTGAAGGAGAGAAGAGCAAGGTTTTAAAGAACAGAAGTCTTGAAGCAAAGTCCTTAGTAATGAGCTCAGATGAGAAAGCTGTCACCACAAGCTGTGTCTTCTGTGTGAACGTAGGGCACAGTCTACCAGAGAGTCGTAAGTTCATAAAGAAGGCACTCACAGAACGAGTCAGGTTCGTCCAAGAGAAAAAGTTGTGTTTCGGTTGTTTGAAGTGGGGCCATTGCTCCAAGCATAGCAGAGATAGGAACATCTGCAAGACGTGAAAAAAGACATCCAACTTGCCTCTACGATAATCGCACCAAGGACGAAAGGATGCAAGCAAAGACTGATGTAGCTAGAGACCATGACAAGTCAAAGGAAGAGAAGCCAGATCAGCTACAAAATCAAGTACCATGCACATCATGTGAAGCAACATCTCTTAGAGTCACCCAGAATGGCAGAGACACTCATAAATCCACAATAATTCCAGTGTGGGTCTCCACCACGACTGAGCCAAATTGTAAAGTTCTTGTGTATGCACTCCTTGATACCCACAGTGACACAACTTTTATCCTTGAAGAGACCGCAACCGCACTCAATACAAGGAGCGAACCAGTTCAGCTAAGGCTTTCCGCGCTGGCTTCTAGAAACACAGTCGTGTCCTGTCGGAAAATGACTGGTTTACAAGCAAGAGTGTTCTATTCAGATAAGATAATCCCACTTCCAGTGATCTACTCCAGAGAGTTTATACCTGCAAATGGAAATCATATCCCCACACCAAAGACGGCGAAGGTATGGTCTCATCTTGAGCACACTGCAGATTAGATCGCTCCTCAGCAAAGCTGTGACGTCGGCTTGCTAATCGGCTACAACTGTCCTCAAGCCCTTGTACCAAGACAAGTTGTGCCTGGTGAAGAAAATCAACCCTTCGGACAGAGAACAGACTTTGGATGGAGTGTGGTCGGCTACGGTAATCCATGCCTCAACTATGGAGATGCAATTGGAGTAAGCCACCAAGTCATAGTGAAGCAAGTGATGCTAGGTCTTCAATCTTCTTCAGACCTCACAAGTGAAGTGCATTATGTCTGTAGAACACAGATCAAGGAAGTCATCTTGCCTGCAGACGTCGACAAGGTGCTGGAATCGGACTTAGCTGAGAGAGCTTCTGAATCTAGCCATCTCTAGTGTCTCTCAAGAGGATCTCAGATTCTTATCAAAATTGAAGGAGGGCATCATACTTAAGAGTGATGGTCATTATGAAATGCTACTGCCATTCAAGACAGACAGACCGAACAAACCGGATAACAAGGTGTGTGCCATCCACCATCTCAAATGCTTGGAAAGAAAGCTGAGAAGAGATGAGCAGTACAATAAAGATTAATAAAGAATAATAAAGATGCACGAGACCATTACCCGTGGAGATGCAGAAAGGGTCCCAGAAGAAGACATCCACAAAACTCCAGCATGGTATATCCCACATCATGGGGTGTAATCATCCACAAAATACATGCGGTCTTTGATTGCTCCGCCAAGTTCCTTGAACGACCATCTCCTGACCAGTCCAGAGCTGCCAAACACTTTGGTGGGAGTTCTGGCTCGCCTTCTGAAGAGGCCAGGTTGGAATCATGTGTGACATAGAGCGCATGTTCCACCAGTTCCACGTGAAGACAGAAGACCAAGATTACCTTCGATTTCTTTGGTGGGAGAATGGAAATCTTGATGCCCAACCTTCCATCTATCGAATGAAGGTCCATCCATTTGGTGCAGCTTCATCACCTAGCTGTGCCAACTATGGACTTAAGCACATTGCAGCTGAAGCACAGGGACGCTTCAGTGACAACATCAAGTTCATTCAGCTGACCTTTTATGTTGTTGATGGCCTGTCAAGTGTAGCATCCACAAATCAAGCAATCCAGATGGTGAAAGAAGCAACACAGCTTTGCAGCACAGGCAAACTCTGACTGCACAAATTCACCTCAAACAGCAAGGAAGTTCTTGCCACTATTCCCGAGGAATGTGTTGAAGCTGCTACAGACAAAGACATGGCACTGGGTGAATTGCAGATGGAAAAAGCCCTCGATGTGCAGTGGTGTGTGACTTCTGATGAGTTCCAGTTCAGAGTGGTCATCAAAGAGAATCCAGTTACCCGAAGAGGAGCCTTATCCACAGTTGCTTTAATCTATGATCCTCTCGGATTCGTGGCACCCTTTATTGTAGTTGGAAAGCAGATCCTACAGCAGATGTGTCGAGACAAGCTCAGCTGGGATGATACTTTACCTGATGACCTGCGACCTCAGTGGGAACGTTGGATCCAAGATCTACAAAACCTGGCTGATGTTAAGATGCTATGTTCCATCAAACTTCAAGGCTATGAGCTTCACTATTTTTCCAATGCCAGTGTGTCAGGCTATGGTGCGTGTTCATACCTCAGAGCAATCAGTGAATCAGGTGACGTTCATTGTTCCTTAGTTATGGGGAAGGCAAGGGTTGCCCCTACCAAGGTCACAACCATACCAAGGCTTGAGCTGTAAGCAGCAGTGGTAGCTGTACGCAGCAGTGACATGCTCAAGAAAGAACTGGAAGTAGAGTGTCTACAAGAATTCTTCTGGACTGATTCCATGGTTGTCCTTGGGTACATCAATAATGAAGCCAGAAGATTTCACGTGTTTGTAGTAAGCCGTGTGGAACACATCAAACAAAGCACAGAATCCACACAATGGAAGTATTTGGCTTCTAAAGAAAATCCAGCAGACCACATCTCAAGAGCTCTCACAGTAGAGCAGCTTGTATCCTCTAACTGGTTCACTGGCTCATGATTTCTGTGGCAGGAGGAGTTACCAAGCGGAGAAGTCAATATGGGAGAAATCTCAAGTAGTGATCCTGAACTGAAGAAAGTCAGCGGAACTGAAAAGGTTCATAATGTCCAGGTGAAAGAGACAAGGTCATTGTTGGATCGCCTGCACAAGTTCTCTGACTGGTCCAGAATGGTAAAAGCTATCGCCAGACTCAAGCGCCATGCGAAAGAAGTCAAGGGTCTCCAGCTGAGGTCCTGCGAAGTTACCAGTCTAGAGAAAAGGAGAGAAGCAGAGCTGACCATAATCAAGATGGTTCAAGAAGCAACCTTCTCAAAGGAGATACAATGCCTCCTGAGACATAAGGAGACACAAGTCAAGATCAACAAGCTATACAGATTAAGTCCATTTCTTGACAACCAGGGTATTCTTAGAGTGGGAGGCCGCTTAACCCATGCTGCTCTACATCCACATTTTAAGCATCCAGTGATTATATATATACACACACACACACACACACACAATATATATATATATATATATATATATATATATATATATATATATATATATATATATACACACACACACACACACACACACACACACACACACACACACACACACACACACACACATCCATCCATCCATCCTTCTGAGCAATGAGGCCCAGACTTCCCTTTCCCCAGCCACTTCCACTAGCTCCCTGGGAGGGATTCCGAGGCGCTCCCAGGCCAGCTGTCCTGGGTCTTCCCCGGGGTCTCCTTCCTGGTGGACTTGCCTGTGACACCTCCCAAGGGAGGCGTCCAGGAGGCATCCTAACAAGATGCCCGAACCACCTCAACTGGCTCCTCTCGACGTGGATAAGCAGCGGCTCTACTTTGAGTCCCTCCCGGATGACCGAACTTCTCACCCTATCTCTAAGGGAGAGTCCAGCCACCCTGCGGAGGAAACTCATTTCAGCCGCTTGTATTCGCGATCTCGTTCGTTGCGGTCATTACCCAAAGCTCATGACCATAGGTGAGGGTGGGAATGTAGATCGACCGGTAAATCGAGAGCCTTGCCTTATGGCTCAGCTCTTTCTTTACCACAACAGACCGGTAAAGAGCCCGCATCACTGCTGACCCAGCACCAATCCGCCTGTCAAACTCCCGCTCCCTTGTACCATCACTCGTGAACAAGACCCCGAGATACTTAAAACTCCTCCACTTGAGGCAAGAGCTCATCCCTGACCCAGAGAGGGCTCTCCACCCTTTCCCGCGTGAGAACCATGGCCTCGGATTTGGAGGTACTGATCCTCATCCCGGCCGCTTCACACTCTGCTGCAAACCGATCCAGTGAAAGCTGAAGTTCAAGGCCTGATGTCTCCAATTAATATACATTAATATACGTGTGTATGTGTGTGTGTATGTGTGTATATATATATTCATTCCAGTCCCAGATGGTCCATTTACACACCTAATGATGGACTACATGGATATGGGGAAGCCGGTAGGCAAGTACAGATATTTGATAGTGGTGGTGGATGTGTTCAGTCGCTGGGTTGAGGCACAAGCAACAACTAGGGAAACTGCTGACGCAGCAGCCAGATTTTTGTTGAGAGAAGTCATACCAAGATTTGGCATACCCGATAAAATAAGTTCAGACAATGGCCAACATTTTGTGAATGCTGTGATAGAGACAATCGCACAAGCATTGAGAATCAAACGACGATTGGGATGTGTTTATCATCCTCAATCACAGGGCAAGGTAGAGAGGCAGAATGGGATCATACGTGCAAAAATTGCAAAAATCATGGCTGACAGTGGCCAGAAAATCAATTGGCTAGATGCACTACCGTTAGCCCTAATGAGCATGAGAATATCAACCAACAGGACCACTCACCTGACTCCTCACGAAATGCTAACGGGTCGTCCCATGCCAGTGACTTACTTGCGTGGACCTACTCGTGGTCCAAACCTTGAACAATTGCAAAATGAACTGCAGGAGTATGTCAAATGCCTGACAAAAATCCACAAAGAAATCTTCACCCAGGTGAAAGGCGCCACTGAGGGGAGAACCTCCACCATCAACAACGAGCGTCTGAAGGAAGTGCTTCCTGGCGACTATGTGTACGTCAAAACCTTTAAGAGAGGCTGGAGTGAACCAAGACGTGAAGGACCATTTGAGGTGATCCTAGTTACGCCCACAGCCGTCAAGGTAAAAGGTTGCAAGGCGTGGATACATCTTAACCACTGTTCCAGAGCTCCAGATCTGCTGAGACCTGTGGCATCAGCGGGACCAGATCAGCAGCAGTCACACATCGCTGACGACTCAGGAGCAGAGGACCAGGCCGTAGCAGGACCGAGTGGTGTTTCACGACCCATCACAAGGACCATCACCAGAGCAACGCCACCAGATGATGATGACTCTGAGTAACGTAAATTGAGAGTCTGGTTTGCGGTTGGCACACAGCCCTCCAGACCGACGTAATTTCCTGTCTCACAATTGAGGTGTGAGCCTAGCGCCGCCTCTACAGAGCAGGTATTGACACAAAACAACAAAAAAACAAACAGAGATTGAACAAGTGACATTGACTTTACACCAATCTAGACTGACAAAATGCCAGCTTGGCACCCATTCAGACAACCAGGACTATGTGGACTGAGAGGAACCACATGTGTGCTAATGCTGTTGTCTGTTATCATTGTGACAATAATTTTGTTCTCAACTGTTTCACACACTGACAATCTAGAACAGAAAATAAACTGCACAGACACACCCAAAACACAAGACATATCCGAAAGAAACAAAGACAGAATCACAAACCCAAGGCCCTTATCATACAAAAGACATAAAAGAGAAATCTCATTCCTAGAGTATTCCTTGATTCGTCAAACTTGGAATCTGTCTGATGGCATAGAGTGTGAGCGTTTCTGCCCCGTAAATAGCCAACGTTGGTGTAGGTGGAAAGACGTGATACTCACAGAGGGTCAGTATATGGTACATCATGAATGGACATTGGTCAGGGATAACGTTAATGCCTTTCATCGATCTAGGACTTGCGTGGCCTATCCAGGACTTTCCAATTGCACACAGGAACCAAACTGTATCAATCCTGCCTTAGTAACACCTGCAGGACAGACTCACATGAAAGAATGTGCCATGGCTCTAGTACTCTTGCATCACATACATTATTACAAGTTTCCATCACAGACACAAGAGGGAAGTTCCACTCTGCTGGACTCCCTAAAAACACACAGTGCAACGGCCCAATGATACTAACAGTCCGCACATACTGTGATTCACTCATGTGTTATGAGAAAATTCACCTCAATCACTCACGTATAGCCGTCATTCACAAATGACAAGCTCGAGAACTCTATGTTTTGGATATGACTAATGCGTCAGTACCCAGTATTGATTATGATGCCAAAAGTAAGGTTCTCACTGTGTATGCTACTCAAAATATGTTATATCAGTACTTACAGTTCACTGCACAAACAAGCGTCACCACAGAGTGCATAGCTTGTTATGCAAAGAAAGGAGTTCCAACTGTCATCCCATTGGGAGGACTGGCTGATTGTTTTGACTTAACCATTTCATGTCCATTGCATTGTCTACTGTGGAGCATGGAGGCTCGTTACAATACTAAACGACTCCATAATTGCTCCATGTTATACCAGCCTATTACTCCCCCTCCCCCAATGGTTCAAGATGATGGTTTGCACTATCCATACTGTTTCTGTCACCATTATGATTACACACGTGAAGGGATTGCCCATAGATGTACACGTAAGCTAAATGCTACAGGATGGGAACTAAATAATTACATACAGTTGCTAGACATAGATTTAACTGCGCAGATGGTAAACAACTGTCTCAATTTCTGGCTCCTACATGGAAGGGATGTTGTGCTCCAATCACACTTTCTGGTAAAGTTATGCTCCTATCCATGGACGGCCCTTTAACTCGAGGTAAAAGGGATGTGTCCTCGAGTTGGCTCAAAAACAAGCACACAGTTTTAGAAAAACCTACTCTTACATATGCCGGTGTTCCAACCAATGTTCCTAATGAGCATCTGGCAATGTCCCAAAGCAGTACTAGGGCTTGGCTCGTATTCTTTCCATGGGTTCAAAATTATAAGAGTGCTCAGTGGATTAACTATATCTGGTACAACCAGCAAAGATTTATGAATTTCACAATCGCTGCCATGGAAATCTTGGGACAACAACTAGATGCTACATCTAGGATGGCGATGCAAAACAGGTTCGCTATTGATTCTATGCGAGCACCAGATGATGGTGTGTGTTTCTTGTTTGGTGACGACTGTTGTACATACATTCCAATGCACACAGCAGAAGAGGGTAATTGCACAAAAATTATGAAACAATTAAGAAATTTACGAGATGAGCATGTATCCAACACAAAAGGCCAGGATTCTGGGGAAGGATGGTTTAATTGGATATTTTCAGGCCAATGGAAAGCTATTTTAATTAGGCTAGGGACTGTATTGTTGATTTTCCTTGTGATTTTGTGTGTGTTGGGTTGTTGTGTGGTACCATTTGTTCGTAGCATGGTGGGAAAAATCTTTTCCAACCTTGCTGGACAATATACTATGATTCGTGCCGAACTGCCTCTTGCACCAACTGAGACTGTTTGTTTGACCTGTCGCGTTCGACCTCTGTCGCTAGCAACCTCTCCCTTGTGCCAGCAACGTGTCCATCTACGTGGTGCAATATCACAATGGACGGAAGAGGACTGCGCCTGGACAAATCAACTATGGACAATCATTTAATCATGACCTTATCTTACTCACATGTTACTCATATGTTATTTGTATGTATTCATTTTCATGTTATTCAATATGATATCCATATGTATTCATTTTCATCCATGCATGTAATGCCATTGCCATTTTTGTTTTTTAGAAACAAGGGTTGTTAAGCTTTGCTGAAATATTTACAACATATACATATGTACTTGTAGAGATCTGTGTTGTATGATAGATGATAGGAAGCCCTATTTTGCTTTAATTGGCATATTGCTGTTTAGCACTAAAAGACTGGTTTCGGGTGTGAAGAAAAGGCTACAGGCCTGAGCAATTTGACATGAGCATGTGAGTTCAGGTGACTGACAATTCAGCTGTAGCATGCCATCTGCCCCTGAGAATGGGGATTGAGTTCTGTGTATGCTATCCTTGTGAGGAGTAGTGTAGAACGAGTGTTTGGTTAGAGCGCATGCTGTGCCGGTCACCCTCCTGACTGACTCTTTAAGTCACCCAGGACAGGATGTCCATCACCAGCTATTCCAAATTTGTTATTGCCATCCTATTTGACATATACTGACATATTACTACTCGCTTCCTATAATATCATATAATATGTTGATCTTTTTCCTTTGTAGCAGACTTGAGCTGTTAGATTTATCTGGGAGGAATGATGTGGATAGTTTTTAGTTTTGTAATAGTAGCAGTTGTAACCGTATACTACAGTATATAAACTAGTTTTTAGTTTTGTAATAGTAGCAGTTGTAACCATATACTACAGTATATAAACTATATACACTAGACAATTATTAACGACACATTTATACATTAGACAATTATTAATGACACATTTATCCAGAAACATATATCCAATAAGCACTTGACAACATATTATAATCGCATAAAGATACAGAAGATGTATGGTTCGCGACTATTTGTCGCAAAAGGGGGGAATGATGTAAATTAAAGATTCCCAAAACTAAAATGTCTTGTATTATGTAGATAAACCATAAATAAAGCACAGTATGGCCTAGCACATTGACGCAAGTGCCCTAAAACAGGCTTCCTTAGTAGAGCGTAAGAGAAAAGATAGGCCCTTTGTAGGGAGTGAGTGAACTTGTGAAGGCCAAACGGCCAGAGTGGAAAAGTACTAGCGAGCTTTAGGAGGTACCTGGCACAAAGTTTTAAAAAAAAAAATAAATCAAGCTAGGCCTGGAAATAATGGTTTCCACAAAAACCCCATATGATGGATATGTGGAGGACAATTTGGATATAAGGGTAGTGTCAGGACAATGGGAGACATCAAAAAAGAGGTGAGGCGTGATCACCCCACCTGCACTGAGAGTATAAAATATGTGAATATTCCCTGTATAATAAGAGTGTGTGTCCAGAGACTGTTGGAAGAACATTCTCCATGCTCAAAGAAAGAATAAAGGACCTGCGCTTCTGAACCTTGAAGAATCTTCTTGTATTTCTTAGCTCGTTCGATACTTTTATTTTCTTTCAACAAATTATTGAATTCGTTTTATTTTACAAACCCGAAATAATACTTAGGCTTGGTGGTCAAACAAGTGTCGAGGAACGACAACTACTAGCTGCGAGCTTTGCTCTCTTAGCAAACTGAGCTCATGTAGCTTCTGCGGCAGGTCGTCTTCAACGTTGGTTTTCTCTTCTGTAGCCCCTACTGGTGGCGGTAAACAAAAGTTATTGTGGTTTCCATGTACTTCTGTCGGAAATAACACAAAGCTTAACTAATAAATCAAAGATATATCACCATTTGTCTGGCACAGAGAAGCTGCTGCATGTGTTATGTCACTATCATGGACTTCCATCAGCCCTGCACACTGACAATTGAAGCAATCTTCGTGCCTTTATCCATGCTTTTACTTTCATGTTGGTGGGCTTTCTTGCATGTACGCCACATCTTGGGTCTTGCCCCAAGATTTCTACCGGATTAAGGTCTGGACTCAATCCAAAAGGTAACATTTCTTCTGATTCAACCATCCTTTGAAGACTAACTGGCATTTTTAGGATAGTTGTCCTTCTGTTGAGTTTCAGTTTATGGATAGATGTCCCAACATTCTTCTGTAGAATTTCTTGATACAATCCAAAGCTCCATCAAATGATAAGCTGAACAGCAAAACAGCCTCAAACCATGATCCTGTCACCACCATATTTGCAAGCTGGGATGAGGTTCTTATGCTGGAAGGCATTTCTTTGTGTAGTCCCTTAATATTCTATACCTTATTCCTGAAAAAAGTTATTTTTGTTGGATGACCACTCCCAGAAAGCATAACAATGGTGTTGAATCTACCTAACAGTGTATCGGTGAAGTTCACACTTTAGAAATTGTTTTTTAAAATTACTCTGCTGCTAATCATCACCTATATCAAAACTGACCATTCTGGAGGTTCACATACATTTGCCAGCCATCATGGTTTTCTTTTTCTATTGTTATGACTAGAATGAAGATGTGATCTGAAGATCTAATATGATGATCTGATTAATTTAGGTCAAACTTGCGCAGAAATGCACATAATGCTAAAGAGTTCACAAACTTGCACGGTATCTTTTCTACCCTTTAACTTTTAATGTCAGTAAGCTTCTACGTAAAGACTATCACTGTGTTTAATTCCACGCTTCAGAGAATTAAGTAGGTTTTACTGTAAATACGTGCAGTGTAATCAAAATCTAGCTTATTTAAATGATGTGCATTAGCTATGTATTCTACATTAATTACTTTGGCTGGAGCAGTGTTGCAATACAGAAGAGTAGGTTTTGTTCCACATTAAAAAAGCACTTCTTGTACAGCTGCAAGTTTCATATTTTTCTCACTTTTCAACTGTCTTTCAACAGTCTCTGTAGCAAAGTAAGCGTAGGAAACACATCCATGGCTAATGCATCTGAGGAGCTCTTGTTTCATGCTGTTGAAGTCTTTTTGTCTGGTTGAATGTCCTTCACCACTCAGATCACAGAGTGCTGGCTTATTAATAGTCCCCAGAATTCAGAAGGTTTCAGCTGGGGGAAGAGCTTTTTCTTATAAAGCCCCCAAACTCTGGAATGATCTTCCAGAAAGTGTTCGGGACTCAGACACAGTCTCAATCTTTAACTTTGACTAGGCTGAAAACTCACTTGTTCAGTTTAGCTTTTGGTAGCTAAATGTTCCCCCTTAGATAAAGGCAGCAGATCCAGGGGTCCATGGACACAGGGAATTATAGTAAACTATATTCCGCTGGTGCTGTCGTCCCGCTGCTCGCACGCGGTCACTCAAGTTTGTGGACGGTGGAGCGGAGGGATGCCAAACTGTTTCAGAGTGCTGCCGTGTCTGTGTGTCCTTCTGGTTCTCTCCTTTTAGTTAAGCTGTCATAGTCACACTCTGTAAATGTTTACATTCCCCTTTTATGTACAAACGGATAGAATAAAACTAATTCCATTTACCTGCTTTCTTTCCGAATATATAATCACCCATATATCCGGCTGGACACTGAAGGACGACCGACTGCTGAGCCCTCCTGTTACCCACTTCAGACCAGCTGCCCATGCCCCAGCTGCCACCACCTGCCTTAGACAAGCTGCCCACCCTACGCTGATGTTCTCATAGACTCCTAGTTATTCCTAATACCAATATTACTGCTATTAATATTAGTAATATAATCACTTGTAGGTAGTTTGACCAGAGGAGGATGGGTCCCCCCTGGTGAGCCTGGTTCCTCCCAAGGTTTCTTCCTCAGTTCTGAGGGAGTTTTTCCTTGCAACTGTTGCCCCTGGCTTGCCCACCGGGGGTTTCTGTACACTCTTACAGTCCTGTTGAAACTTTGTCTTTTCCAAAATTCTGTAAAGCTGCTTTGTGACAACATCCGTTGTAAAAAGCGCTATACAAATAAATTTGATTTGATTTGATGGTTTGGTCACTTTTGAATGTTGGTGGTGCTTTCACACTCATGGTAGAATGAGACGGACTCTATAACTCACACAAGTGCCTCAGGTAGTGCAGCTCATCCAGGATGGCACATCAATGCGAGCTGTGGCAAGGTTTGCTGTGTCCAGTCATAGTGTCTGTCAGCATAGTGTCCAGCTGCACAGCCCTCCATGTGCTCGCCATAGGTAGCCTGACTGCCATTAGGTACTGAGATGAGATCCTCAGACCCCTTGTGAGACCATATGCTGGTGTGGTTGGCCCTGGGTTCCTCCTAATGCAGGACAATGCTAGACCTCATGTGGCTGGAGTATGTCAGCAGCTCCTACAAGATGAAGGCATTGAAGCTATGGACTGGCCCGCCCATTCCCCAGACCTGAATCCGATTGAGCACATCTGGGACATCATGTCTCGCTCCATCCACCAACGCCACGTTGCACCACACTAAATTAATTCAGATCTAGGATGTGTTATTTGAGTGTTCCCTTTTTTTGAGCAGTGTACTTTGCAATTCTAGAAGTCTTTTTTTTTTTTGGTGACTGCACATTTGAACAGACCACTGTAAACAGTCAAAGCCTGCGATTTATACACTCACACCACAGTCCATGCTATGTAAAACCAAGCCCTTAAAAGTCAGCTGTGTCAATGAACAGTTTCAAATAAAGCAATTTCACTCAAAACAACATACTGCACACCAGAGAAACTGAGCAACAGCAGCGCGGCTAATTACTGAAACCAGGCAATGTACACAGGAGGACAACATACAAGACTCTATAGCCTATTTTCCAAAGACCAAAAAAAAAAAAATACACACACATTTTATATATATATATATATTATGTAAAGTAGGCATATACAGACTTTGGTAGTAAATGTTGACCTTTTCAGCCTTCATTTTGTTAGCCTACATGTCTCCACCTGTACTGTGGAAGTGGCTGTGTGTGTGTGTGTGTGTGTGTGTGTGTGTGTGTGTGTGTTTAAAAAAGGGTTAAAATACACAATGTATTCCTAGGGGAAATATACAAAGGCGAAATGTTTGAAGTGCTCAGTGGCTTTGTGCCCAGCCACACAGTGTCAGAAACACTTCTGTGTGACCACACCGTCAATCACCTCCAGTTTCAGTCATTTGCCGATTAATGTAGCAATGTACACTAACTAGGCTTATGTCACATGGTACCAAGTGATACTGAACATTGGTAACAGTACCTTTTTATGAAGTATTATTAAAATGAGCTCGGCATTGGATAGATACCTGATACCAGTATCGATTCATCCCTAATTACTATTCTCTCTCTGAGTACTTGGGTGTTACAATGTACATGTTAATATTCATGTTTTTTTATACAGGAGGTTGGAAGACTAAATGCACAGTGAATCAAATTCAGTTAGGTTTTATGCGATGAGAATGGTTTCTGTAGTTCTACTTAACACAGTCCTGCATATTCTTAAACGTGTTAACCATCAACGT
The DNA here is from genome assembly GCF_015220715.1 of Pygocentrus nattereri. Lineage (NCBI taxonomy): Eukaryota > Metazoa > Chordata > Actinopteri > Characiformes > Serrasalmidae > Pygocentrus > Pygocentrus nattereri. Next base: position 17,909,287 of record NC_051225.1, read on the forward strand.
TAATAAAATACTTCACAGCTCAGATTTCGGAGCTGGAAAAACTGATTTGGTTAGCCTACCATGGATGTTTGATTAGCCAAGTTTGAAACGATGAGGTTTTTCAGGCAAGTACTATAATGACAGTAAACAGAACAGCGACAATGTGTTGACAGTGGTTAACATAATAATTAAATAAGCAGGCTAATACTTGAACTATGCTAAATCATTTGTGAAGACATCACCCAAATGTGTGTCCTCAGAGCAAGGAGAAAATGCACATCTAAAATGGTAATCAGCTTCTTATTCTGATTTTCTGTTCCACCTTAAATAGAACAGCAGTTACATGAATTCTTGATACATTTAAGATGGACGATACATTTTTAAGCTGAGAAATAGGAAGTCAACTTTAGAGTCTCAGCAGCTACTTCTCCCCACAGGACTAGCAACTGCTACATGTCAATTCTGAACAGACAAAAAACCTGCTACCTCCCCACCCCCCCAGCCCAACCACTTCTGGTTTGGTGCAGGGAGAGGGTAGTTAATTTTTCTTTGATCCTAGGTAAATTAGCTTTGTTTTGTTTGTAGTAGCCATTAGCAATTTCCTTCTCTTTTTCAATCTTTATACTCTGTATCTAAATATCAGATGGCCAACATCAACAACTATTCCCCTTTTCTTCAAGGAATGGCTATTCAAGAATGTCAAACAAAAGAAATTACTTAATTTTGGCCATCTTATCTGGACTTCTAGTGATCTGGTCTGGTGGCTTTTTATGTATGATCTCTTTGTTTAACCCCTAGACCTTTGAGGTCTTCACATAAATTGGGGGCTTGTCCATTTTGGCATATTTGCTGTGTGGTTGTCTTGGGAGTTTTGTTTTTATCTCTTCTGTATTTTTTAGGGGTGGTGTTTTTTCTTGGGGGTGTGCAGTGGTTATGTATTGATGTAAATGCATTTGCTCCTTCACCCTCTGCAGCCACTCTTGAGAAATGCACTAAAGATGTTTTGTATGTCTTGTCAGACTATTATATTTTTATTCCCAAAACTATGCAAGATATAGAACAAAAACAAGCACGATAACAAGCTCTTTTGTATAATCACTTTATGGAGAGCTGGGTATTGCAAAGTGATAAGTCAATTGCAGGAGCTGCCTTAGGTGCTGGAAGAACTCAGGGACACAAGCATGGATCCTGCTAAATGTCACAATCAGTGACAAGCCCTGATCTAACTCAAGGAGTAGAAACTTAAGGTTGAGCAGGAGAAAAAAAAAAAAAACAAAAAAAAAACACACTCCTTCAGATACACTGAGAAATTCAAAGGCCACAATGACTGACTGTCATTTGCACAGACAACAAAAAATTATGTTTTTGATAATTATTTATACAGTGATACTAAAGATTATTTCAATTCCAATTTTGTAATAAAATAAAATCAGCTATAAATTTTTGGACTACTTTGAAAAGCATTGTTAAAACAATGAATGACAGTGGAAAATCACTGCATTTCTCAAAAAAAAAAAAAACTGTAAGGAATTACCCAAAACCAGTTTCACATTGTTAAAAATAGAATTGGATATACTGGATTTAACTGTTCTAAACTTAAGCAGCATGTCCTAGTTGCTAATTCTTTGGAAGATTCACAGGATGATAAAAAGTACCCTCATGGATATACCAGTAAAATTTCATTAAAATTTGGCAATATCAAATGCATGATAATATTTTAATTGCTGACGAAGGCCATAATTTTCAAGCTATCGTCCTTACAGACCCACTTTTAATTTACATCAAAGTGAACTCTGAAAAATTTCAGCATATGATATATGGATGTGGCAAAACTGAAGGGGACCTCAGTACTGACCATCACAGCAGCCTGTGAAGTCCAATTAGAATTGGATAATGCATTCGTAAGTAATTGCTGCCTGCATAAATTTTACTCCAATCTTGAAATGTCAACATGTTCTTGATAATTATTGAGGCTCATTTCCTATTGAATATTTTGATGCCAGTTGTGTGACAAGTGAAAACTGAAAAACCTAGGAGTAGTTCACAAAAGTATTCATAGATGAGCATACTTGAGCTACTAGCTCAGAAGGCAAAGGTAAAAGAGAAAATGTCGGTGAGGAAGAAAAAGGGAAAAAAAAAAGGTGACGAATAAGAAAGATAAGGCAGCAAAATAAAATGTCGAAGATGGAGAAGAAAATGGCAAAGGTGAAGAAAATGGCGGCATCCAAGAAAATGACGAAAAAGAAGTTAGGGCAAGAAGAAAGTGTGAGCAAACAAAAGGTAACAGTGAAGGAAGAAAAAGGTGGCAGAAAAGTTGGCGGTGAGGAAGAAAAAGAAAACATCTGCTTTAAAGGTTTTTCAACAGAATAATGAACCTTTTTTTTCTTCTAACAATCCATGTCAAGGGATAAATCAGTGGAGGTCTGTGTGAAAGACTAGGTTTGACCAAACAGTACCTTGAATTAATGGAAAACTAAATGAGTGACTAAACTACAACAAACTATACTTGGGTGGCTCTCTATATTGGGCATATCTGAGTGGAAAACTCAGTGTGGGAAAAAAAAAGTGGAAGTTTTAAGTTACATGCTATATTGTCTAGTACTGCATCACTAGAATGCACATAACTCGGTAGGAGTGGAAATGTGTCAAATTTATAGAGGAGGAAGATCAGTCTGATCAGCCTAATCAACTGGAATTTGACTCTAAGCCAGTCAACTCTAAGCCAGTCAAGGAGTAATGAGAAAACAACTCACAATAATAACAATAAAAAGCTGTCTCTCAAAATAAGCCAAAAAAAAACATTTTGTTTAGGGAAAAGTCCATAAAAAGCCCATGTACAACACAAAACTACTTGCATTTTTATTGCAAAATAGTTGACATACTGCAATTTTATTTTTGACATCTTGCTCAATAAACACACATTTATGTATGCTACTTTACATTATGATTAAAACCAGCACACTGCAAAGTAGTCGCGTAAACTGTGACTGGGGGGAATAAGGTAATTTATGACAATGTATTTATAAAATAGAGTCTTAGTAAATCAAAGTTAAATAAATTAAACTTTGGGGATTTAGACACCTTAGTAATACAAATCTAATCTGAGCAACTGAAAGTGCCTGTTTAAAGTAACAAATAACTCACAATTGCAACTTTCTCTAAAAACTGCAGGAGATAAAATAAAAATAAATAAATAAATATACTTTAAAAAGTTTGCATGCCACAAACTGTGCACCTTTGGTATTACTGGACTTACTAACTTACTAATAAAGGCATTTAATTGACTTAAAGTTCATGTTTCTCTACCATTTAGAAAAGCTGTAGTCTTTTCTCAACATCCAAAAAATGCTACTGAAAATTTCCATTTCCATAACATACATCAACAAACCTTTTGAAGCATTAAATAATTTTTTTCAATCTTTTGGATGGAAACTATTGATGGAAGCTATTGACAGGAGAATGCATCACTATCTTGAGTCTAACTGAAAAGTGTGGCATAATTGCCTTGACAAGGACATCTTCCATCTGCGAGATGTTATTTGTTATTGTTATTTGTTATGATTTGTAAGTCGCTTTGGATAAAAGCGTCTGCTAAATGTAATGTAATATAATATGCAATCACTATGCTGTCACGTATACAAGCACTGTGAGCCATAACATTTGGAAAGCATCCATAATATACTGTACACTCAATGACAGGAAGATAGCAGCACTATTTCCACAAAACCATTGTTACAAATTACAGCCAAGGTTAATGCTCTCCCCAAAAGCTATGGTGGTTTTAATGCAATTTCTGTGCCACATCTGAGCACATCCCTACCTGCAGAGCATTGACTACTTTGATCTGGTGCTCTTCTTCTAAAGCCTGTACACAATGGTGGAACAGACTATTGATGTTTTCCTTGATCATCACCACTTCATCGCCATCTAGAGATGTCAGCTTTGCCTCCAGATATTCCAAGTTTACCTGGTGAATATGCAAAACAGCTATTAGTGTTAAGACACTGTACAGTGCTCAGGTAAACAAAGAATGTCAAATTACTTTTCAGAATTAATAATTGATAACACTGAAAGCAACACTAACAGTAAGAGGCTTAAATCTCAGGTGGACAAGATTTGATATTGTTTAGACCAGCGTCCTCTTTGTGTGGAGTTTGTATGTTCTCCCTGTGTCTGCGTGGGTTTCCTCCAGGTTCTCCGGTTTCCTCCCACAGTCCAAAGACATGCAGTCAGGCCAATCCGACATGGTAAATTGCCCCTAGGTGTGAGTGTGTATGTGAATGTGTAGGTCTGACTGTCCACCCTGCGATGGACTTGCGACCTGCCCAGGGTGTATCCTGCCTTCCGCCCAATGACCGCTGCGATAGGCTCCAGCACCCCCTGCAACCCTGAGGGAGAAGCGGCTTAGAAAGTGTGTGTGTGTGTGTGTGTGTGTGTAGATTCAACATACCTTCATCAAAAAGAGCTCATCCCAGAAACGAGGGTTAGTCTTGGCAGGGTCATCTTTCTGAGATCACAAAGATAAGATCTTAAAAGCCTGTCCCATTTTCAGTCAATGTAATGCAATGCTAAAACAAAATGAAGCTACTCAAACTAAGGGTGGGTGACACAGCAAAAATATATATCAATTTCATATTTTGGAACAGACAAAACAGAACCTGTAGTGTCCAACATAAAAAGACTACAATACAAATAATATCACTACTAATAAAAAAATACAAAAACTACAGATTTTTAAAAACTACAATTAATTTTATTCAGTGTTTTACAACTTGCACTGCATTAAATCCAATTTTTAAAAAAATCTTTTCGTATTGAAACATAATTAGTTAATACTCTTTAAGTACTGACAATATCCAGGATCCATATACCAAGAAGAGTGAGTTTATCATGATGACAAGAAGATATTGCCCAACCCTAACTCAAAAAACGTTGCACTATATAATAGAGACAAAGTATGATCTTGGGATGTCTTGATGCAAGGCTAGCACAGGATTCCACCGCTTCTTTTCAAACTGCTGCTCACGCTCGGAGGAAAGCACCAATCGCCAGATCTGTTACATCAGATAATAGACGCCTGCGCTGACTAGCATAGCGCTGAGTAATGAGAGGAGAAGGGGGTCCATCCTACCCACACAGAGAGCAAAGCCAATTGTGCTCTCTTGGACTCCCGGATACGGATGGCTGTAGCATCACCAGATATCGAACACACAACCTCCTGATGATAGGGCAACACTTACACGGATGGCCACTCGGGAGCACATCACATCTTGATAAGCGGATGGAGCCTCCATCATTAATACCCCAGCATCCAAATGACCTTTAACCACAAACATTGTCAGAGCTAAATGACCCTTATCTATTAATACTCCCGACAACCAAAACGCCCTTAAACATTTATATCCCACAATCAAATTTCTGAAATACTCAAAACTATCCAGTCTGCCACATACAAAACAAGCTATGGCTCCCCAAAAACTCTGATTCTGTTGTGAACATTAACTGAAGCTCCTTAACCATTGTATATAGAACCTTTTTTGAAAATCAAATAGATTCTCCACATTCTCCATCAATCTGAAGATTTCACCATGGAAAAAAAAAAATTAAAAAACGAAATGGTTCTACATAGAAGTCATTATTATAGTATAACCAGTCCCTTTACTGAAGAACTCTTAACAGTGTACATGAACATTTGATGTGTTAGCTTTAAAGGGTTAAGCAAATCAGTTACTAACTTCAGAGTTAAGGCACAAGCACAAACAGTGAAAGCATAGAGGTTACTAAATAGTCGACCAGTTAACCAACAACAGTTAACCTTTGCCCTGCATGTTTTCCACATTTTGTAGTATAATATTTTATAGTAAATGTTGTTTCCTATCCTGTGTCGACCAGAGGAGGATGGGTTCCCCTTTTGGGTCTTGGTTCCTCTCAAGGTTCCTCTTGCTCTATTATTTCTATTTAAGAAATTCTTTTATGAATTTCTTTAGTGATAAAATTGAGAAAAAAAAAATAAAATAAAATTAGACAGAAAATTTAAAATGCACAGTTAAAACTCTAAAAACTTGCTGCCTTATAATGCCAGTCTAGATCTTGAGAATATTTTAACTACTGCAGAGAGACTGGAATCATTTACCTTACTTCAACAAAATTAACTAGTTAAAGTTCCTCCGCAAAATCTTCTACTTGTATGTTAGATCTGATTCCTACAGGGGTTTACTCAAAGAAATATTGCTAGAAATAACCAAGCCTTTTCTGTCACTAATATACTCTCTTATTAATAATAAACTTTCTTAACTTGGCCATGTCCCAAAAACTAATCTTGGTCCCTGCAAACTATCAAATTATATACCTATATCAAATCTCCCCTTTATATCAAAGAACTTAACTAAAAAGTTGTGGCAAAACAATTAAGCTCCTATTTGTATAGGAATCATATACATGAAAAATTTCACTCTGAACCACGCTTAACAAGTGGACTCAACTTCTTTGGTCGAGCCTGGCAAGGCCTGTTCAGAGTGGAACCTGTCCTGGGTGTTAGCAGTCTTCTTATAGCCTAGACCATCTTTGTGGAGTGCAACAATTCTATTTCATACATTCTCAGAGAGTTCTGTGCCATGAGATGCCATGTTAAATGTTCAGTGGCCAGTATGAGAGAATTGTACTCAAAACACCAAATTCAACAGCCATGCTCCCTATTCACACCTGGAACCTTGTAACTCTAACCAGTCACATGACACCACGAAGGGATGACGACACAATTTGGTACAATTTGGACATGTTCACTGTAAGATGTACACACTTATTTTGCCAGCTATTGAGACATTAATGGCTGTGTTATTTTCAGAGGAGAGTAAATCTATGTTATACAAGCTGTACACTAATTTAATTTATATATAAAATTCTTTTACAGACATATAAAGCTCAAAAAGGACTCTTCCCTCAGTTCCTAAGAGAACTTCTCTCATACTGAACTTACTATTACTACCTAGAACAGTCAGTGTTCAGGACTCGGACACAGCCTCAGTCTTTAAAACTAGACTAAAAAGTTACTTCTTTAATCAAGCCTTTGGTAATTAGTTTTCCCTGTTAGATAAAATGTGCAGATCTGGGAGATCATGGTCATAGAGCATCATGGTAAATTGGGAGTGTTGGTGCAGTCATCCCACTTTAATCACGCCCACGGTGGACAGAAGGGGCACGGACATCTCTGAGAACCTCATGTCTCAGTTACCTTCTGGTTTCTCCCTTTCAGTAAAGGACTGTAATAAGTAGACCTGCCAGAGTGTCTGCTGCTCTGTTAACACTGTAATCTGTGATCCTTCACTCTTTACAGAACCAACTCTGTGCGTTTTCCTTTCTTTGCAGATTTAAATAGCTGCCCATCCTGTGTGTCTAATGCTGTTGTTTCTTCTGCCTTGATCGGGTGCCACTGCTCGCCAGCCTTCTGGAGCGGTTTGACCACCACTGAGCTTCATGCTGTACAACACTGTGCAAACCTTGCCCTCATGAACTGACCCTCTTGATGCTGCTGCTGCATGAACTCAAAGTAATCTAATTAACAATTGCTCCACCTGTTTTCCCTGTTTTGTACTATAATATTTTATACTAATGCTTCTTGCTATCCAGTGCCGACCAGAAGACGATGAGCTCCCCTTTTGTGTCTTGGTTCCTCTCAAGGTTTCTTCTCTTTGCTCTTAGGGAGTTTTTACCACTGACTTGCTCATGGGTGCTTGGACCCATGGGTGCTTTTTACACAGTTGTTTGTTGTGTGGGAGAGCCATGCAATGACATGAGTATGAACTGGTATGCTGGTAAATGTGACGTAGAAAGCTGCCTTAAATTAGCCAGAAAACAGACTGAAATAATCACTGTTAGCAATAGCTTCTAGCAAACAGACACGCTGGAGGAGTTATATTCCATAATAACATCTCTAGAAGGAACTTCAGGAGGTAATAATAGTGGCTTTAAAGATGCTGTGCCACATTAGCCACGTTTATATGCAACCTAATAATCCATTAATAATCTGAATAATAGCTCAATCGCAATAGAATAAGTCCATGTAAACACCTCAATCAGAATAGTCTAGTCCTACTGAGACCAATCTGAATACAATTTCTATCAAACTGAACGAGGTGGGTAATCCTGTAAATAAATCCGTTAAATAGAAGAATTATAGCCAGGTAAATACCTGAATCCGATTACATTCCAATCAGAATGTGTAAGTACGTTCTGTACATGTGCGCTCGTGTCACAGCAAAAACAGAAAACTCATAAACCGGCTCTAGCAAATGTTTATACTGTTCAACATGGCAGAGCAAAAACTGGGAAGACAAAGTTTATGCTTTGAACTTTGAAGTATGTGAAGTATGTTTATCTGAGTGTGACATCATTTTAAAGCAATTAAAAACACAAGCGCACCAACTGGAAACTCATCTCACTCAGACTGAACCTCATGTGAGGTTCGTGGCCATGGTAACGTTTACTCCAAGTGGTTCTCCACGCATGCGTGTCATTTTGCATCGGATTACTTGTAGTGAGCATGTAAACTAAGATTTCCGTCAGGTTGTTGATTATTATGCATATAAACACGTATAATCGGATTGGCAAAAATCTTTGCATGTAAACACAGCCAATCACACTAGCGCTTAGAATACTCCTTCAGTTATCTTACCCATTTTGATGTGGAGCCCAGTGTTAACACATTACCAGAAACAAGTTCACATAGTCCACTAGGTTAATCTTATTAGCCATGTGCACACAGTTCTCAGACAGATCTGATTTTTAAGGTGTGTTAAGATATCTTTTTTATTCAAGCTTGGCTGGTGTTTCGTACTTCCGTGTTATATTAAACATTTTTATATTTTTTTCTGTTCCCTGGGACTAATTTTAGGCTTGTCAGTTAATGAATAATCAAACTAATGACATTATCATCATTCAAAAGAATGACAATTCCTAGAGTAAACATGAATATTTTATCCACAAACCACAAAGGCCCTCTCAAAGTAGCTAAACCCGCTATAATAATTTGGTAAAAAAATAAATAAATAAAAAAATAAATCAGGTAACATTATCTCAAGATTATTAAAAAACTGTCAAACTTTGATTTCTTACCGTAAATATTTCATCATACATCAGTACCACCTTCTCCTTAAGGGGTTTCTTAGATGAAGATGTCCTCCTAAGCAGACCTGCCTTCCTTTCCTGAGCCATGGCTTCACGGTCTGAAAAACATCCCCAATTAATTGCATTGTCAGCAAGAAACACGCAGGTCACTTTTGAGCAATTTAACGGTTTGTTAGATCTACAGTCTCTTGCTAGAATAATTACCAAATTTTTATTTCACACACACACACACACACATACAGTGAAGCCTGAAATTATTCATACTCCTGGCAAATTTCCACTTCGTTACTTTTATTCAACCAGCCATGTTTTTTGGACTGGAAATTACACAAGCATCTCCTAGAAGGTAATAAGACAACGTACAAGAGGAATCATTGGGGGAAAAAGTAGTATTATTCATACCTGTTGCAAACTTTGACAGTCTATAGGAAAATGCAAAGTTCTATACCATTCTAAATAGTCCAAGCTGTTCTAAAGCATCCTAATTTCCATGATTCATTGATAATGGCTGTTCTAATCACACACACTAATGTGTGTGTGTGTATATATATATATGCTCCAGCATCCCCCCGCGACCCTGACGGAGAAGCGGCTTAGAAAATGGATGGATGGATGGATGGAGATATATATATATATATATATATATATATATATATATATATATATATATATATATATATATATATATATATATATACACACATATATATATATATATATATATACACACACATATACACATATACACACACACACACACACACACACACACACACATATACATACACTGCTCAAAAAAAATTAAGGGAACACTTAAACAACACAATATAACTCCAAGTAAATCAAACTTCTGTGAAATCAAACTGTCCACTTAGGAAGCAACACTGACTGACAATCAATTTCACATGCTGTTGTGCAAATGGAATAGACAACAGGTGGAAATTATTAGCAATTAGCAAGACACACTCAATAAAGGAGTGGTTCTGCGGGTGAGGACCACAGACCACTTCTCAGTACCTATGCTTTCTGACTGATGTTTTGGTCAGTTTGGAATGTTGGTGGTGCTTTCACACTCATGGTAGCATGAGACGGACTCTATAACCCACAAAAGTGACTCAGGTAGCGCAGCTCATCCAGGATGGCACATCAATGCGAGCTGTGGCAAGAAGGTTTGCTGTGTCTGTCAGCGTAGTGTCCAGAGGCTGGAGACAGGCCAGTACACCAGGAGACGTGGAGGAGGCCATAGGATTGCAACAACCCAGCAGCAGGACTGCTACCTCCGCCTCACAAATGGTTAGAAACCGACTCCATGAGGATGGTATGAGGGCCCGACGTCCACAGACGGGGGTTGTGCTCACAGCCCAACACCGCGCAGGACGCTTGCCATTTGCCAGAGAACACCAGGATCGGCAAATTCGCCACTGGCGCCCTGTGCTCTTCACAGATGAAAGCAGGTTCACACTGAGCACATGTGACAAAGCCTGGAGACGCCGTGGAGAGAGATCCGCTGCCTGCAACATCCTTCAGCATGAACGGTTTGGCAGCAGGTCAGTAATGGTGTGGGGTGGCATTTCTTTGGAGGGCTGCACAGCCCTCCATGTGGGGATGGTTTAGTCCAGGTCTGGGAGGAGATCCCTCAGGAGACCATCCGCCACCTCATCAGGAGCATGTCCAGGCGTTGTGGTGAGGTCATACAGGCATGTGGAGGCCACACACAATACTGAGCCTCATTTTGACTTGTTTTAAGGACATTACATCAAAGTTGGATCAGTCTGTAATGTGTTTTTCCACTTTAATTTTGTGTGTGACTCCAAATCCAGGCCTCCATTGGTTAATAAATTTGATTTCCATTAATGATTTTTGTGTGATTTTGTTGTCAGCACATTCAACTTTGTACAGAACAAAGTATTCAATGAGAATCAGATCAGGATGTGTTTTGAGTGTTCCCTTTATTTTTTTGAGCCTGTGTGTGTATATAAAATATACACATTGTGTGTATACACACACATACTATATATATGTTCATATATAATGTCACTAGTTTAAGAGTGAGAGCCCTGTAACTTACAGCATAGATACCGTAGTACTACATGACTTCATGTACTGTCATGTAAGTTACTGTTCCTTACGTTCGCGCTTAATTATAATGTATTCCAGAACTGTTTTACGCTAGTTTATGCTGAAACTTCATGATGGTCGATCACGCAAAATGCGATATTAAAAAAAAATGAGTTGTGTGTAGGCCACTCATGCAAACACAAAGGTAACGCTACTTGCTGCCTATGCAGCTGACTGCACAACGTGTTGTGCTTGAGCTTGGTTTCGGATAACGTTGACTTACCCAGCTAACAGAGCATAATTAACGTGTACGCACGTAAAAAAACTTGACTCAACATAAGGAGTGTAGTTTAATTTAAACTATAAATCTACCACCAGTCTGTTAAAATCTGACGGAACGCTAATACCGTAACTAGTTAGCTAACTAGCTAAGCTAGGCACCTGGCTAGCTACATAACACAAACAGCTAACGTTACATTATGGGTAGTGAAAGTCTTTTCACATCAGCAGGCTTTGCCTCGTCACTTTGCCCTCTATTACCGGTCGTTTGCACTGGTGTATCTATTTAAGCAAAGTATTTCCATTAACTTTAACCATTCTGTTCTCATGTTCTCCTTACCTGATGTCGGTAACTTTCTATTTATTCCCTCTTCTTCTGAACTCCCTTAGCGACGCGCAAACTGGTGACACTTGCATTACCGCCACCTACCTCACTGGAGAAGCTGAACGTGGCTAATAGTTGAATATTTTGGACAGGGGTGCCCAATCTTATCCGCAAAGGGGCGATGTACCTGCAGGTTTTCACCCAAAACGAGTTGGAGCACATCTGCTTTCACTTCAGCCTGATTTCGGTCTTCAAACTGCTGAACATGTCAGCTCCTGCTTTGCTGAAATGAAAACATGCAGCCACACACCGGCCGTTTATGGATTAGACTTGACACTTGGTTCCGCATTTTATGCATACGTTCAATACAAAAATACACCCTGAACCACCCTGCATCATGCACAAACTGTTTCAAATTTAACCTCGGGGGTTAACATTGAGGTTTTAGCCTACATGGAGTAATTTATATGTATTAAATAAAAGTAATCATGCCATTGGAGCTGTCAGATTGTAATGAAAACTACTACATTTAAAACATACAGGCAGACCTGGTATGTGCTTCAATAGTTTTGTCATTAGTGACCATAAACAAACAATATATTGTGGCTTCAGGTATGAGTATAACCATGAATGCAAAATCTGACAGCTCTTGTGCAGCTTAACATTCTAAATAACTATCACACAAGAAGAGGCTGAATTGTCTGCAAAGTCTTCTATGCAAAATCGGGAGAATTCTGCAGTGCATGTCCCAAGCATTTGATATGAAACATACACATATTAAATTGACTCCTCATGAACATGAAATACCCCTTTCAACATTTCCTTGACTGATAGGGTAGGCTGATCATCATTATGTGAAGGTGGCAGAGATGAAGAGTGGTGAGAAGGTACCATAGAAGGTTTGTGAATGGGTAGCACATTGTCCAATCTGTTAAAGATTAAAGAAAGATTGGCAATTAAATTCTTTTGCTCTCATCAAGGTTGCCTTGATGGTCACAGGGCAGTTTTTCCATTCCATACCTCTCCCACCTAAATGATAAATCAAACCTCTGATCAAGAAATCTAACCTCAGCAAGCAGCAGAGAACTGACGAGCTGAAAAACTTAGTTTGAAAATGACTGAAAAGAGGCCAGCTTAGCTTTGGGTTTTGATTTCATTGTTGTGTTAGTTTGGTGAATGAAAATGAAATAATGTCTACTGCAACACTGAACCCTGCCTGTCTTTCTTGTGCCCAGGGTAGCACAGGGCATGTGGGACATGTCTATGGAGTTAATTTTGAGCCAAAGGCTTTTAAAATAAAATAAAATCCAGATGCAAGATGGTAAGCATCAAAATCTTATAAGTTGCTTAATAAATTGCAGGTAATTTAAATTTTGCTGATCTTTTGTGTATTTTACATTTGCTGATTTTAATGTAACAATTTTTGCTATTAAAATCACTAATTTGCTTCTGACTTTCGGCACATTTTCACAAGGGGCAGATCTTAGAATACTATGTTCCCCTGCATTTTGTATTGATCAATTGATTTTGAGTAGCATGTCTTCTGAACATAACCCACATAAACTGTCCCAACATTGGTGGAGCACATCATACTGAGTGCTGCCCTGGGTGTAAATTTATACCGGCATATCTGACATTATGAGTGATGTTTGTCAAATTCCTTTTAAGTTATTAATACAAAACCTGTTTACAGGTTCTGTGTAAAAAGATGTTATTTTAGACACTGAAGAACAAACTTGGTTAATGAAGATTTTTCAAGTCTGCAGTCTAGTATCTAGTGCCTGTTGTCTAGTACTAGCTAGGCTAGCCATGCTGGTAATGGAACTAATTGCTTAAATATATAATGTTATTTTACTACATCAACGCAAAAGAGACTGATTTAAAACAGTATAATTCAGCGGATGGGCATATTAAAGTGGAAAGCCTTTTTTAATGATGGATGGTAGAAATAAAATAACCCCCAGAACAAAATGGTCATCCATGATATGAAAACTTTATATGCTGTTTTGTTTAAAATTTAGAGTTGCAAGACATGAAAGTGTCAGTTTCAGTTTCAGAAAACATGAGACATAATGTCTGTAATAACATCACTGGCAAAGACATGTAACATACAGGATCACTAGGGGACAGGTGCATGACACTGACTTCAACACTTTTGGCATATCCTGCATTGGCACAGCTTTAGAGCCATTTTCTAGAGATGTTGCAAAATCAGCAATGGTAGCTATCAGATTTAAACATAACATTCCAAAGAATGTAATGTTAAGCAGAAAGAAATGTTTTCTTAGAACACATTTTTCCTGCATCATGCTAAAACACCACTAAATTGAGCACTATTCTCTTTTATGTAAATTTATTTATGTAAACATAAAATATTCTTTGTAAAGGAAAATGCAGTTTGGTTAATGCATGTCTGCCACTGCAGTGCAATACCATTAAATTCAAGCTCACTAAAAGGAGCCCCTGTAATACTGAGAATAGAAAAAGAAATGGGAATGTAACATCCATTTTTGTGCACGCTTTGTCCTGCATTCTTTTCTTTAGTAGCAGGAAAAATCTTTTTGAAGTTTCAGATATCCTCCATCCCTCTTGTCCTCATGTCTTCAGTACATGGGTCTTTTAATCCATCATTCATTACCTTGGTTCAGATGGTCTGTTCAGCTCCACTTTCACTCCCTTTTCTCCAGCTCCTGAGAGAGATAAACATTAACATACTACTCCACAGTAAAATCCGAACAACTTCCTAAATTAAAAAGAGTGAGCTGAGAGAGAATGACATCTAGAAATAACCACTGGCAGGGCTGGAAAAAACACAGGAAAAACTGCACTTAAGTGAGAGTATGGGTGTTAAAATATTAATACTATTAGTAAAAGTGAAAGCAGGGAGATAAAACGTAATTGAGTGAGTGTCAAAAGGTCTCATTTAATTAAATGGCCTAGAGTGTTTAGCGTCAGGGCTCTTTTAATTCTCTCTGCCAACGGGTTGTATTTAAGAGCATCATAGTAGCTAAACGCTGCTTCTTCAGGTTTAGTCTTTATCTATGTTGTCTGTCTATGTTGCGGTCTATGCAATAGTAATTTTATTATTGCTCAAACCTTTAGATGAGGGTGTGAGGTAACCTGGATTTAATAATATTTATAATATTATTAGTCCACAGACCAGGGCAAGAGAGAGAGACGCTCGCATCGAGGATGCTTCGATAAAATGGAGTTCATTGGCTAAATATTAAACTACCATGGACTACATTCAATGACAGATGAAAGAAAATAGAACCAAACACAACAAAATGGATAAAAGTTAAAAGGACAACATATCTCGCGTGAAGTGGTTCAGTTAAATGATATGAGGCAGGGTGGTTCTCGGGAAGACGTGGGAAACTTGAAAGAGTCTCTGTAAAGAACTAACCCAAGTATGGACGGGAGTAACAACATATGGCTGAGTTAGATGTACCTATTAAACGCAGTCTTATTAAATAAATTGGCGTCAGAGCCCTGACTGTCAATTGATGGAACCGGCTTACATGGGACTCGGATGACATCCAAATGGCCGTCTTTGAGGCCAGAGCTAACGCCGTTGCTTTGTGTCCTCGCTGGTCGCAGATGCTGTGTCGCGGTGCAGGCACGCACCTTCCCGTCAGTGATTAGTGAAGGTGTCACGTGGCCGTCTCAGGGCGGCGTCTTGCGGCTGTCTCAGGGCGGCACTTGGCAGCCTTTCACTGGTTAATCTGCTCACAGATTAGTGCATGGCTCTGGGTGTGCTGCTGGGTCTCTGTGGCATCCGAACCGCTTGTTATTTTCCTGTGTCCAGTTCTGAGGCTGGTGACATTAACTTAACTAACACTCTTTAGCAGACAAGAAACATCTTCCTTCTCTGAGGGTGCTCTAAACTTAAGGTCTGTAGATGGACTGATCTAAGTAGATCTGATCTTGGAGCATTCCAATTCTGGCCTGTCTCTCTGACTAAGGCCGGCACAAACTTAGAAGTTCAGTTATCTTCTGGTTGAGAACGCTGACTCCTGCTCACTCTGTCTTTTTTTCTGTGTCTCTGTCCCTTTTCTGTCTAACAAAAGTTCTGTGCCCTGGGGTTTTGCTCCAACTGCTGACCCTTCCCCTTGGGGTGGAATCAGAGTGCGGATAGGTTTTCCTAACCTAACACTTAATTAGCTATTCATTGTTTCCAACCCTGAGTGGTTGTGCATAATTTTAGGAATGCCTTCCCCTGAGTTACTGCCTTCTTTGTTCAGTTAGTTTAAACAAAGGAACATTCTTATATCATCAAATTGAAAGGACCAAAGGAAACAAAAGAAAACCACATTCAGGATACATATTGGTCACTGGTCTAACTCACTGCAATTAGATGGTTGTCGCTTTTGGTTATTAAAGTTGACACTCCGTATTTCTAGCATTTAATAGTAGAAAGGGATATAGGTATTATTTAGATAATACACATAATACTAATAAACAAGTAGTATTGCTTACAGATTATATAAATTGTTAATACTCAAAGCAGACAACATCCATTCCCTTGGATTCTTTATAATCAGTGGTGGTGTGATGTGCCTCATTTGCACCACTTGGGGTGTTGTGGTTCCATATCTACATTGTTAATGAAATCTAAAAAGGCTAGCTTTGTTATAGATTCTCATAGCAACCAATTTTTTGATATCTCTGAACTTCTTGAACCACATCCCATTGAATGGTGGAAATTCCATATTGGTGCAGTCTATAGAATGATTTCTGTTAATACATAGCTTAGTTAAAGTTTGGGAAGATCTGCAGCTGGATTCCAGGCCAGGATTTATGGCCTGGTATGGTATGCCATATGGAGCAAAGGGGGTTGCAGGCCTCCCACTGTGTCATGAAACCAATCTTTGAAGTTTTTTTTGTGGATCTGAAGCTTGGTTTTAGTCCATCTGTGTTCATCCTTCCTACTTACTACAAAACAGAACTGAATATAATTCTTCATTTACTCTGGTGCTTTCTTGGCCACATCTTACAAATGAGATTCAAGAAGCTCAGCAGGTTTGCCATTAGACAGCGGTCATATTTTAAAAAGTTTGAGCATGTGAGTTTTTCAATATCAGGTGTCACCAGTTGTGTACTTCTCTTTAGCCTGAACATGTTCATCAGCATCAAAATACCATTTCAGTATTTTCAAGTATATAATTGTTTTGCATCGTATATTAGCATCTAGACATGCAGTTGTAAGCCCCAAGACTTATGACTGTTAGAGTCCAATACACCTCTAGCTCAATGCTCTAGACAAGATTAAGTTCAGGTTGTAGCCTGCTATGCCACCAAGGATGGGGGGAGTCTAATTAGTGGCCTAAAAAGTTCCCCCATGCCGATACAGTAAACTAATGTACAAATTGTTTATTATACATGTTAAACAAAATAAAATACAATACTTTATTTAAAACCTCAAATCAAAACTGTAAAAAGCTTCTCTTAAAATACAAATAGTAATCAATAAACCTGGAAGATTAACCCAGTAATATTTAAATAAAGATAAATTTAATCATAGAAAAACTCAATCAGCCTTGAAAGCCGTGCCTTAAAACAAACAGTTCGGAAACTAGAGTGGAAATGGCAACAAACCAAGCTGGAAGTGTTCCACTCTGCCTGGAAGAGTATAGAAAGTTTAGAAATGCTCTTAGTAAAGCTCGCTCAGCATATCTGGCCTCACTGATCGAGAATAATAAATATAATCCTAGATCGAGATGCAGTTTTTTTCACAAAAAAAATCAGGCAGGTACTGAACCACAAATTCTGGCAACTCTCACAAGTGAAGTTTTTATGGACTTCTTTAATAATTATTAATTAATAATTATGTTAATTCCCTTTAGATAAGGCTGCAGATCCAGGGGTTCATGGACATAGTGAATTGTGGGTAAACTGAGATGCTGGTGCTTCTGTCACTCACTACATGCAGTCACTCAGGTTTGTGGACGGTGGAGTGGGTGAATGCCAGTGTCTCAGGGAGCCTCCGTGTCTATGTTACCTTCTGGCTCTCTCCCTT
Source organism: Pygocentrus nattereri (assembly GCF_015220715.1). Classification (NCBI taxonomy): domain Eukaryota; kingdom Metazoa; phylum Chordata; class Actinopteri; order Characiformes; family Serrasalmidae; genus Pygocentrus; species Pygocentrus nattereri. Next base: position 17,927,070 of record NC_051225.1, read on the forward strand.
TAGTTAGGCTGTTATATTCAGACCTGCCGGAGTCATTAGTCACACTCTGATAATTTTTTACATTTTCTGTTCTTCATAAATCCAGTCTAAACTAATTCCTATATCTTTCCTTCCTCCGAGTTACTGACTGTCCACCGGTCCGGCCCAATACTGATGGATGTCCCACCCTCAAGTCCCCCTGTCCCCCTGATTGACCAGACTGATGGAAGTTTCTGGAACGCAGCTTCTCCACTACAGATCACATCCAAATCTATATGAACTCTAATTGTTTCCACTGTTGATTGTACACACCTGAATATATTAGAACTGCGTGGATGTAAAATTGACTTTTCAATGTTTAACTTATAAGTTGTCTGACCAGTGGTAGGATGGTCCCCCCTTTAGATGTGAGTCTTGGTCCTCCCGAGGTTTCTTCCTCCTCCAGCTCTGAGGGAGTTTTTCCTTGCCTCAGCGCTCACGGGGGTTCTGTATATTCTGTATATTCTGTATATTATGTTCAGTGTTTTGTCTGATTCTCTGTGCTGTGATTCCCATTTTTGTAAAGCTGCTTTGTGACAACATCAGTTGTAAAAAGCGCTATATAAATAAATTTGATTTGATTTGATTTGATAATAATAAAATCGAAAATACTAGACAACAAATTCAACCCACAGTATTGAATCCAACTTGGCTGTCATCTGACATAGCTGATATAAAACAAAAAGTTGTAGAAGAAAGGCTGGAAACTTTCTCCCACAGCTAGAACTAGAGAAGATGATCTCCTCTGCAATTCGTACAACCTGCACACTCGATGCAATTCCCTCAAAATGACTCAGAGAAGTACTACTAGTTATTATAAACCCTCTTTTAATTACAACAAAAATCATCCCTTAGCTTGGGCTATGTACCCAAAGCTTTTAAACTAGCAGTTATCAAACCCCTGATCAAGAAACCAAATCCTGACGTTAGCATATTGTCTAATTACAGGCTTATTTCTAACTTACCATTTATATCTAAGATCTTAGAAAAAGCTGTGCCCAACAACTTAGTTCATATCTACAGAAGAACCATACATGTGAAAAATTCCAATCTGGATTCAGGCCACATCATAGCACTGAGACATAGCTCTAGTTAAGATAACTAAATGATCTTGCCTCTGACCAAGGCTACGTATCCCTGTTAGTGCTACTTAACCTCAGTGCAGCTTTTGACAGCCCTATCGTGGTTCAAATCTTACTTATCAGTTAGTCCGTGTAAACAATTTATCTTCCAATTATTCAAAAGTAAGATTTGGAAGTCCGCAAGAATATTTTAGGACCGTTATAATTTACACTATACATGTTACCGTTAGGCACAGTTATAAGTAAACATGGCATTTCATTGTTACTTTCATTGTTACGCCGATGATATGCAATTGTACATATCATCCAAGCCTGATGACAAATACAGATTAAAGAAAATAGAGGACTGTTTAAAAGACGTGAAATGCTGGATGTTATGTAACTTGCTCCTACTAAACAGTAACAAAACCGAGGCAAAAAATAAATTATTAGATTTAATTTTAAATCTCACTGATTTTCCAGCTACACCTGGCTCAGCAGCAAAAAATCTTGGTGTCATAATAGAATCAGATTTATCATTTGATCAACACATAGGCAGCATCACTAGGACAGCTTTTTTACATCTTTGCAACATTGGCAAGATAAGAAATGCCCTATCCCTGCGTGACGCAGAAACACTAGTACATGCCTTTATTACTTCTAGGCTAGACTATTGTAATGCACTACTGTCAGGATGCGTGAGCAGGAATCTAAGCAAACTTCAAGTAGTCCAAAATGCTGCAGCCAGGGTCCTCACTAAAACTAAAAAATTTGATTAGATCAATCCAGTACTACCATCACTTCATGGCTGCCTTTTAAATTCCATACTGTTTATAAAATTCTTTTATTGACATATAAAGCCCCTACATGGCTTTATACTGCTCCCTACCTGAGTACCTGCAAGACCTTATTTCCTATTACAAGCCATCACAACTACTCAGATCCCAGAGTGCTGGCTTATTAATAGTTCCTAGAATTCACAAGGTTGCAGACGGGGGAAGAGCCTTTTCTTATAAGGACCCCAAACTCCGGAATGATCTTCCAGAAAATGTTCGGGGCTCAGACACAGTCTCAGTCTTTAAATCTAGGCTGATTTCAAATCAGTTCAGTTTAGCTTTTGGTAGGTAATGTTCCCCCTTAGATAAAGGCGGCAGATCCAGGGGTCCATGGTCAGCTGCTGCTGTTGTCCCGCTGCTCGCACGCGGTCACTCAGGTTTGTGGAAGGTGGAGAGGAGGGATGCCAAACTGCTTCAGAGCTTTCTTCTGGTTCTCTCCTTTTAGTTAAGCTGACATAGTCAGATCTGCCGGAGTCATTAGACACACTCTGGAAATTCACATTCCCTGTTTTACATACAAACAGAATAAAACTAATTCCATCTCCCTTCCTTTTTTCAAGTATACTACCGCCCACATGTCTGGCCGGACGACTGACTGTCAAGCCCTCCTGCTACCCACTTCAGACCAGCTGCCCACACCCCAGCTACTGCCACCTACCTTGGCCTACATTGAAGTTTTCATAGACTTCTAGCTATTACTACTCCTAATACTACTGCTATTAATATTAATAGTATAATCATTTGTAGGCAGTTTGTGAACCTGGTTCCTCCCAATGTTTCTTCCTCAGCTCTGAGGGAGTTTTTCCTTGCCACTGTTGCCCCTGGCTTGCTCACCTGGGGGTTTTTAACATACTTGTTAAAACTTTGTCTTTACTGGAATTCTGTGAAGCTGCTTTGTGACAACATCAGTTGTAAAAAGCACTATACAAATACATTTGATTTAAATAGGTTTCAGAATTAACAGGGGAAATAAAAAAAGGGGGTTACATAGACTGTGGTGGCCTATTGGTCTGCCCAGGGCAACACCAATTTACACCGCAAATCACACTACAATGAAGCACCACAAACCCAAAAAAATAAATACATGAAACTACTCCACACTCATCACTCCAAATAATAATGCCAGGACTCTTATAGCACACCCAAGTAGCATAGCCCAATTATTAATAAACCCCCAAACCCAGGCTCTGGCCCATTGGTTTGCACTGAATACTGCTAGTGGTTTTCACACATAACCATGTCTTCCAACAACACTAAAACAATAAAGAAAATAGTACAAAAAGAAAATAAAAATAGTTTAGGAGAATAAGGAAGACAATGATTGACTTTGCTTGGCAACTTGCAGGATGCTTTATCAGTGCTAGTTACTTCAATGTTCTGAAGAGTCTCAGCTGCTCTGGAACCATATGTTCAAGCCTCAAGCACTCAAACAACTGATTACAACAGGGGTGCACAACTTTTTACCAAGGGCCGATTTTACATAGACAACTGCACCAGAGAGCCACGTTTTTACATTATATTTTTATAGATTTGCCCACATTAATTTGTACTATAGATTGCTTCTATACTATTATTACACAACATCAGGTACTTAGCATCTTGGTCAGTGGGAGATATTGCAGCACTTCTCTGACACAAACGGACCAATGCCAGATTCCAGTGAAGTGGTCGCAAGTCTGAGCACCGAATGCAGGTTCTCATTAGTTAATCTTGTTCACAAGGGAGATTTATTCAGTTTCATTTAGGAAAACATTGTTTCACATATGTAAGTGCTTCCAAACATGGATATCCACTTCTGTGCAGTTGCAAAGAGACTGGGAAACTGTTTTCTGTCCAGGGCTTGATAAAACTGTAGGAGCGTCACCTCCCTGTGCTTACTTCTCATTGCTGCAGAGCACAATTATTTCAAGTTGTAATTCACCAGGTGCAGTTTCAGTATCTACAGAAAATGGATCTGTAAGTAGTCCGAGTGCAACCTGTTCATTCCTGAACTGCCCAAATCTTGTAGTGAACACCTGCACTCTTCAAGCACACAGCTGTGTCGACTCCAGTTATAGTCCTTGTGACTAAAGGCCTCTTGGCATGTTGGGAAATGTGTCAAATTCCCTTTCTTTAACTGAGTTGCAAAAAGATTCAGTTTCATTTCAAATGCCCAGAGAGCCTCAAAAAAGTGGCAAATCAATCTGTCTTTCCCTTGCAGTTTCAGATTGAGATCATTTAAGTGTCCAGTTAGGTCAGCCAAAAAAGCCAGATCAGCAATCCAGTCAGACCACACATTCACACAAAGAGTACAGGCAGATCTGTGGCTCAGTGATATTGCACGGATAAAATTGACAGCAGATACAAAAAGTCCATTACATCTTTAAATTGCAAATGTTTTCCACACAGTGCCTCTTGGTGAATTATGCAGTGGTAGTGTTTAAGCTGCACCGCGAGGTCTGGTCCTAGGTGCCTCTTCAGATATCCAGTGAAGCCATTCATCTCCCAGATCATGGAGGGAGCACCATCAGTCGTTACGGCTGATAGCTTGCTCCATGGCAAATTTAGGTCCTCCATTGCTTTTTTGAATGCATTGAAAGTCTCAAATCCAGTTGTTCTACCAGACAAGGGAACTACTGCTACAAGTTCTTGATAGATTTGATGAGTGACACCACGGATGAATATTGAGAACTGTGCTGTATCTGTATTGTCTGTGCTCTCATCCAAAGCAACAAACAAGAAAAATATGTGAGGTCATTTATTTTGCTTTTCAACTAGCAGTATGAATCGCTGGCCATGTCAAAAATGTGTCACTGAATGGTTGTTCTTGACTTATGTTTAGATTCTGGGCAAAGTACATCAGAAACCTCAATCATACAGTCTTTAACAAATTCTCTGTCGACAAAGGGGCGAGCAGATTTTTGTTTCATAAAATAAGTAATTGGATGTCAATTCTGGGTTAAATTTACTATGTTCGAGATCAACTTTCCACTTTTTACTCGTTCTTGGTTTTGACAAAGACATGCTGTTACTGAAGTAACCAGGATTAACCTATTAATAGCTGGCTGGTTTCAGTTTCATTCCCGCAGTTTTGGTGATAGCTTACCAAAATACACAATTGCGTTACGACTATGGGCGGGAGAATGAGCCAAATGTTTGAATGTAAACACAAGGGGGCAGTGTTTCGCATTTTCATGAAACTGCCTAATGAATTTTTGGTGCCAGCTGTATTTATTTAAAAACGTGTCAGTACTTTCTTTGGCGGGCCACATAGAACGTCTAACCGGGCCGTATGTTGTGCACCCCTGGATTACAAACACAACTGCCGCCTTGACTTGAATCAACTTGCTGCATGCAGACACTACAAACAGCAAAGCTCTTGGTCAGCAATACTACACAACGAATTAAAAGTAGCAAATTGCTAAACGAAGCTTTAAAAAAATTTTAAAAAGCAAGTAACTTGCATTCCACCACTAATGTCCCAGTAGATGAAAACATTCCCGTTAAAATGGAGCCATTCCAACGATTAAAAGCGTTTGTTGCGACCCAACCATTCACATGAGCACGCTCTCTATACTGGAGATCAACCGAGAGTTAAGTGAAGTCTCACGGGCCGTCCACTCGGCCGGCGCCACTTTCTTAAAGGGGCAACGCGATTTTAAAAGGGCACCGAGCTCGTACATACCAAAGCTTGGTTGTTTTTTTCTTTTAAGCCTACAGAAGAGGTCTCCAGCCTTAACTGAAACACAACACTAAAATCAAGCACATTGACCAAAAACAGCACTTTTGACTGATTCAAATAATACTTTGTCTCTATCTAGCTGTAATGTTGAGGGAGACGAAGAGGCAGAATGCAAGCGCACCTGGAACTACTGAGAAGACATGGCTACAGACTGCACATAGGTGACAGGTGTGTACTTTGCCACTATGCAGATGCCAGACATCAAAGAGCTAATTTTGGCCATAAGTAATCAAGCACAGCTTTTTGGCCAGCGTAATCAGCTATTAGATTCTTTCGCACAATCCTTAAATGACCAGCAAAGACAACTGACTCAAATCTCTGCAAATATTTAATAAATCTGAACCCATTTACAACCAGCCATCTCTGAACCATCAATCAAAATGTCTGCGGAATTTCATCCTGAGATTAGTCCATTTGTTGTGAGTAAACCAGATAAGCTTGATGGTTCACCAAACCACTTCAAAGGATTTTTGTTACAGTGCTCCACAATTTTGCTTCACCTAGCTGTGATATAGCCTGTATGTCTTTTGTAATTTCAAGATTAACTGGTAAATCTTAGGATTGGGCTACCACCAGTTGGCATAATCTACAAGATAAAAAAAATTACCATTTTTTTGTGAATTTAAAGCTGTTTTTGATCATCCTCATAATGGCCATTCTTAGAGTGAGCACCTGGCTTAAATATGTCAGGGTTATTGTTCTGTTGTGGAATATTCCCTAGAATTTCATATATTAGCAGCAGGGAGTGGTTGGCCTGAATCAGCTCTTCTTGTGATTTTTAGAAAAGGACCAAACCCTGACATTCTCACTGAATTGGCTTATAAGGATGATGGGTTGTCACTACGCAAGCTCATTGTCCTGGCTATTCACCTGGATCAGCTGAAACACCGCATCACCTCATGGAGGATGTGATGCCTTGTGTTTTTGCTTGGTTTGTGTGTTTTGTACTCATTCCAGATTCCATCCTGTAACTTCACCCTTTCTGCTACCGGACCCTGCTGCTGATCCATTACATGGCTTCATCTCCCCCCACCTGAGTCAGGCGGAGATTTCCTTATTGTATTGCTGTGATTCTGTGTACATTTTGTAACCCTTGCCCGTTTTGCTTATTACCGACCCTGCTTGTTTTCACTACAATTTAGCCTGACTCTGTATATATCTTTTATATATTTTTAAATAGTCTGTGAACCAGCTGTAGGAAGTGGCTGCCGTTTTGTTCGGGAACAAGTTTTGTCTGTGTGTATGCTTAGTAAGGAAGTAGGTTAGAATACTGTTTTATTTCTTTTTGTTTGTATGTAGGGAAGGTAGATTGGGTTATAAAGTTAGTTCGGGTTTGTTTGTTTGTTGTTTTGGCCTGGGCCATTCCTGAGATTGTTGCTGATGTGTCAATCTACTGTTTGTATTCGTATTAGTCACATAATACAGTCTGGAATTTAATAGTTGCGTTTGGTGTTTCGTCTCCTCACCCACATCACCACACCTCACTCTATTCATATTGTTACAGCCTGACATAGACCGGGTCGTAACAAGAACAACTTTGGTTCTCACCCTCCAGCATCTCATCAAGTGAATCCAGTAATTAAGTTGGTTTGAAAAAGCCAACTTGCTGTTCTTCATAATCTTATTATTATTATATACTGTTATCCAATTTATATTATAGTTACAATAACTATAACGTTATCCGATTTATATTATAGTTGCGCATTGCTTTGCAATGATTTATATTCTTCTTCTTCTCCTTTTTATTATTTTTTTTATTTTTCTGTTGCTTGTATACAGCTTTTTGATCGGATGCACGGATTCCGAACAGCGGCCCAAAATGTGGGAATTTTTGTCCCATTGAAAATGAATGGGGAGGCTGTTGGCAGACTGCTAGACATGATGTCACAATGGCCCCCTCTCTCACACAACACCTACAAACCACGCACAAAGCTCAATGTCTCACCAACTCCCAGCCTGATTCTCAGCAGCTCTGTTAAGGAGTAACTGCTTTTAAGGTGGAACTGCACCAAGATAGCACAGAATTTTAAGGTGGACCCTCAATTTAAGTTGGAAGTAGCATAACAATAAATGTAAGGTGGAACTTCAATTAACATAGCAATAAATATGTCACAGTGTTTATGGTGAAACCTTTTTAAGGAGGCCCAGATTTTAAGATGGAACTTTTTGTGAGGTGGCAGAGAACTTAAGGTGGAACATGAAATAACATTGCATTAAATTTAAGGTGGCAGTGTTTAAGGTGGAACCTTTTTAAGGAGGCACATAACTTAAGGTGGAACTTCAGTTAACATAGCAATAAAATTAACGTGGCACAGAATTTAGGATGGAACTCTCTTTAAGCTAGCACCAAATTTAAGGTGGAACTTCAGTTAACATAGCGCAATGTTTAAGGTGGAACAGTTATGAACATGTCACTCACGTTAATGTGAAACCTCAATTACAATAGCTAAAAATTTAAGGTGGAACTGCTGTTAACATAGGCCTAAATATGGCACAGTATTTAAGGTGGAACCTTTTTAAGGAGGCACAGTACTTAAGGTGGAACTTCAGTTAATACAGCACAAAATTAAAGTAGGCACAGAATTTAAAGTGGAACCTTAATTAACAGAAAAAAAATTAAGGTGGCACAGGACTTAAGGTGGAACTGCAATTAACCTAGCACTACATTTAAGGTGGCACAGAATTTAGGATGGAACTCTCTTTAAGCTAGCACTAAATTTAAGGTGGAACTTCAGTTAACATAGCGCAAAATTAAAGGAGGCACACAATTTAATGTGGAACTTTAATGAACAAAACAATGAAATTAAAGTGGCACAGACCTTAGGGTGTAACTTGAAATGACATAGCACTAAATTTAAGGTGGCGCAGTGTTTAAGGTAGAACCTTTTTAAGGTGGCACAGACCCTAAGGTTGAACTTTTTGTGAGATGCCACAAACCTTAAGGTTAAACTTGAAATAACATAACACTAAATTTAACGTGGCACAGTGTTTAACGTGGAACTTTAATTAACATAGCAATAAAATTAAGGTGGAATCTTTTTAAATTGGCACTAAATTTAAGGTGGACCTTCAGTTAACATAGCACAAAATTAGAGAAGGCAGAGTAATGTACATGTACTCATTCAGCGCAGGTCCACAAGATCAAATCCACTGCGTTACTGATCCGCACTCTTCCATATGTAGGTTTTTGATGCTATGCTAATTGAAGTTCCACCTTAAATTCTGTGCAATCTTAAAAGGCGTTTCACCTTAAAAGTTCTGTGCCACCTTAGATTTAGTGCTAGGTTAATTGCAGTTCCACCTTAAACATAGCGCTGTGTTAATTGAAATTCCACCTTAAATTTATTGTTATGCTAGTTCCACCTTAAATGAAAGTTTCAACTTAAAATTCAGTGCTCTCCTGGTGCACCCCACAATAAAATCAATTTAGCAGAGACAGTTGACACCCCACAGACACAAACAAACACTAGTAAGCACAGTAAGCACAACTACAACAGATACAGACAGTGCGATCCAAACGGAAACCTCATTCTCTACCAGTGCTAAGATCAGTGCCCAAAAAGTGAGAAAAAACTCACCGTAAAAAGCCAGCAAAGGCAGTGACCCTAGCAGGAAGCAGAAGACAGAAGAATCAGATCGCAGAACGGCCAAGTTCGTGACAGCAAAATTGTTGTTTATTCTCAGTTGTGTAGGTGGGGAGATAATCTGGATTTAAGCATGAACAACTTTATTCCAAAGTAATAAGCCCTGTTGAGAGTCGCGAAGGTCAAACTGGGATCTCCTCCAATGTGCGAGATGGCTCTGGTAAATGTGCGCACATACATTAGAGAAACACACACACACATCCATACATCCTATAAGGAAACATCTGGAAAAGCTTATTTCAACATAAACAGATACCCCTGGCAAACACTGTTCTCATAACCTAGACATGTTATTCTATACATTAACTTCCTCTCTTAAAGGAAGAAGCGGAAGAGGCCCTCAACAGAACACACACACACACACATTAACAGAGGAAAGAAAAAGCTTAGCAGTCTGTAAATATAACAGATATAAAAATATAGAGAAAAACATGATTAATACAATATAACAAATGCAAGATGAGTGTAAATACACCTCACCACCCTCCAGAGCCACAGGCTTAGAGTGCCTCAAACCGTTTGTATAGTGCTGTGGTACTTCGCCACTGGCTCTTATTGATACTCTGTGGGGGATGCTGAGCACCTAAGCAAGAACACTATGTTGGACTATATGCCGTATTTACCTTGGACTGAAAGAGCTACTAGATGTGTTTGTAGTGTTTCCAGACCATTTGCCAGTGCAAAATATATAGGAAGGTTTTTATCTGATTGCAGCTAGTTATTCCTGCTAGTGCTCATCTTTGAATAGTACACTGTCAGTAGCTGTAGGTAATGTTTGGGTCTTTCTTTCTGGGATTCCCTAGAGCAATCGTGTGTGACCCACATTTCATAATGACAGCCTTGGGAGAGCATGAGGTTGACTATGTAAACTGAAAGTCCTTCCATAGCATCAATGTGCAGGTACAAAATTAAAAACTGTGAATGCAGTTAGTAATGAAACCATATAGGCTTAGATGATTGATTCCATTATTATTGATATATTTTATTATTTACTGCCATAAAAGTATTACTGTTCATAACTATATTTGATGTTCTGGACATCAAATATAGTTATGAGGAATATATATATATATATATATATATATATATATATATATATATATATATATATATATATATATATATATATAAAATCACCTAAAACATCATGAGATTTTCATACAAGTCCTAAAAGTAGATAAAGAGAACCCAGTTGAAGAAATGACACAAAAATATTATGCTTGGTCATTTGTTTATTGAAGAAAAAAAACATTGCTGCTCATCTGCAGTTTGCTAAAGATCATGTAGACAAGCCAAAAGGCTATTGAAAGAATGTTTTGTGGACGGATGAGACCAAAATAAAACTTTTTGGCTTAAATGAAGTGTTATGTTTGGAGAAAGGAAAACACTGCATACCTACATAAGAACCTTATCCCATCTGTGAAACATGGTGGTGGTAGTATCATGATTTGGGCCTGCTTTGCTGCATCTGGGCCAGGATGGCTTACCATCATTGATGGAACAATGAAGTCTGAATTATATCTGAGAATTCTAAAGGAAAATGTCCGGACATCTGTCCATGAAATGAATCTCAAGAGAAGGTAGGTCATGCAGCAATACAATGACCCTAGGCACCCAAATCACTCTTCCAAAGAATGGTTAAAGAAGAATAAAGTTAATCCCATTGAAATGTTGTGGAAGGATCTGAAGCGAGCAGTTAATGTGAGGAAACCCACCAACATCCCAGAGTTGAAGCTGTTTTGTATGCAGGAATGGGCTAAAATTCCTCCAAGCCGGTGTGCAGGACTGATCAACTATTACCAGAAACGTTTAGTTGCAATTTTTGCTGCACAGGGGGGTGACACCAGATACTGAAAGCAAAGGTTCACATACTTTTGCCACTCACAAATATGTAAAATTGGATCATTTTCCTCAATAAACAAATGACCAAGTATAATATTTTTGTGTCATTTGTTTAACTGGGTTCTTTTTATCTACTTTTATGACTTGCATGAAAATTTGATGTATTAGATCATATTTATGCAGAAATATAGAAAAATTCTAAAGGGTTCACAAACTTTGAAGCACCACTGTAAAGACGTTACCACGTAAAATATGAGAATTAAGGAGAGTCTTTTTGAAGCGGTCAATTGCAGTAGAAAGAAGTTCAAACTGATATAAAGTATTTATACAGATGTCTGTGTGTACTTTTTGATGTTTTTTTTGTCTGAGAAGCTTGCTTTTAGAACTGCGGTGCCTCAAGATTTGGGGGCTCTTGCTGTTCACAATATACATTAATGACCTAATGTAATGTAATAATGTATTAAATGTTGATTTGCAAGTTTATGCAGACGATACTATTATCTATTGTTCTGCTTTAACAACAGCAGAGGCTCTTTCAAATTTACAGGAAAGATTTGTGACCATTCAGCACAATCTAAGCTATCCATGGCTTGTTCTTAATGATCAAAAAACAAAATATATGCTATTTTCTAAAACATTGATAGAGATCATCCTTGCTACAATTTTACACATTGCTGGCCAGACCAATATAATGTTTTTTATATATATGTATATATATATATATATATATATATATATATATATATATATATATATATATATATATATATATATAATGAGTTTTATCTTATAAATATTTGGGTTTTATATTAGATAATAACCTATCTTTTAAATTGTGGAACATCTGATGAAAAAGTTAAAGTTGAAATTTTATTTTAGGAACAGTTTTTGCTTTACTCAACAGGCATGAAAATATGAAAAAACACTGCACTGTTTATCAATCAGCATTAAGATTTATAACAGGCGCTAGCTATTCAACTCATCACTGTGAAATGGTTGAATGGCTTTCACTTTCAGCAGAAAGACAAATTCATTGGATAATTCTGTCTATAAAGCAATAATTGGTCAGCTTCCTTCATATTTGTCTGCTTTCATATCAACAAATAAGATTCGATACAATTTACATTCTTTTTTTTTAACTTTATTGCCAATAACTCACCTTGACTGGCTATTAACATATAACAAATTCACCTTGAGATTGGGGCATTATTTAACATACATTTTGCAGGGACAGTACCTGAGCACATACGTATATCCACACATTTTATAATTCCAGACACATATACTCACTAAGAAGGAAGGGAAGGGATGGATGGATAGGTAGACAGCTAGATAGATAGATAGATAGATAGATAGATAGATAGATAGATAGATAGATAGAAAGATAGATAGATCCACCTCTAGCTAAGGTAGACAATCACAGGTTCCCATCTTCTTATAAATACAGCTACTTTTAGTTGTAGCTGGGCTGTCATGTATTCCATCATATAGACATGTCTGACTTTTTGTACAATTGTTGGGTGATTAGGCATCTTCCAATTAACTGTAATCAATTTTCTTGCAATCATCAACAGAACATGCAGTATGTAGCACTGGTCACCGGTAAACATGTGTTCAGGTAACACCTCCAACAGTAAAGTGTCCATGGGAATGTGAACTTCTACAATTTTCTCCAACTCCTCTTTAATATTCTTCCAGAATGTCTTTATTTTTGGACAGTCCCAGAACACATGAGTATAATCTCCAACCATGCTACAGTTTCTCCAACATTTATCGGTAGAGTTTTTTTTGAAAACACATGCAGCCAGAGGAGTCCTGAAATACCTATTTATTACTTAAAGGCACATTTACCATAATTTTTTGCCGGATATTCATTGTTGGTGGTTGGTCTCTGTTTTTGGACTTGTTCTTGGTCGTCACGATGCCTCCTAAAGCTAGCAAAACACCGGGGCCCTCGCAGAGCCTTCTCAGGCCTGTAATCCAGTCTGTGTCCACGTCGCCCCGTGAGACAGTAGCCTCACCTGAAACTAGCGCTGCTCTGCTAGTTCAGGATATTGCGATGCTGAAATCTGAACTGATTCTGGCAGAGAAGGAGGAATTGCGGGCGGTACTGGAGGAGTTCAGATCCAGCGTGATGTTGGAGTTTCAGGCGTTGAAAGCTGAATTGTCTCGTGATAATGCAGCACTGAGATCTGAGTTTTCTGACCTAAAGCAGTCTCTCTTTCATTATGTTCGGACGACGTTGTGGGTTTACAAGCCAAGGTGAACTTTGCCAGAGGTTGCCAGATTGGACGCGAAATGTGAGGATTTGGAATCCAGGTCTCGCAGGCAAAACATCCGGATAATCGGTGTCTTTTTCTGCAACCAGTTCATCTGTTTCTCAACTGCTCAAAGACGCATTTGAACTTCAACAACTTCCCTTGATAGACAGAGCCCACCGTTCACGGGCTCCGTCTCCCAAGAGCGATGGCCCTCCGCGCGCTATTATAGCAAAAATGCACTACTTCAAAGATTGTGCCCACATTCTGCAGAGAGCCAGAGAACTGCACCAAATCACCACATCCAACATGAAGTTCTCTGTGTATCCAGATTATACTCAGAAAATTGCCAGGGCTCGGGCAGCATTTGGAGATGTACGGAGGCAGCTGCGTGATCTGGGTGATGTAAAATACACCCTTCTCTATCCGGCACGCCTCCGCATATCCTATGGGGACAAGCACTTCTTCACTTCTGTTGACGAGGCGAAGAAGTTTGTTGTCTCTATATCTAAGTAATTTGATTACTGGATTCCCATGTGAGCTAGCCCACTGGAACACCACGCTCCTCTGATTCACATGTCAAACAGGTTTGCCCCACTCAGTGAAGCACCCACTGTGAAGCCTGTTAAAAGCACTCTGTTCATAGGAGACTCGATTGTTCGACACGTGAAGTTAGCTACTCCGTTAGGGGCGCCAGCGGTTACAGTTAGATGTTTATCGGGAGCCAGATCATCCGGACATTAGTGGCAACCTTAGATTAGCTGATAAGAGATATTTGAGGATAGTCATTCATGTAGGGGCCAATGATATCCGTCTGCGGCAGTCTGAGGTAACTAAGGCTAATATTAAAGAGGTGATTAAACAGGCCCAGAAGATGTCCGATGCCGTAATCTGCTCTGGCCCCATCCCAATGCGGCGCGGCACTGAAGCCTACAGCAGGCTTACAGCGTTATACTGCTGGATGTCCAAGTGGTGTTCCGAAAATCAAGTGGGCTTTATAGACAATTATGAATATTTAGCTTTAAATGAAGCCACGCCTGTAGGCTATAATTATGCACATAGGCCAAGATTATCAGGCAAGGGAGGTGGATTATGTGTAATATACCAAAATACTCTCGATATTAGTCAGAAACAATGCTTCCTTTGAGGTCCTCTCTATTCACTTTACAAATCCGGTCACAAAAAAGAAGGCGTTTTCATTATTTAACATTTACAGACCACCAGGGCCCTACTTTGAATTTATAAAAGAATTTAGTGACTTCGCTGCAAACCTGGCTGTGTGCAACGATAAAGTAATAATTGTAGGGGATTTTAATATTCACTTTGAGAAGGTAGACGACCCATTAAAAAGGGCATTTACCTCAATCCTAGACTCTGTTGGTTTTACCCAAAATGTAATAGGGCCTACACACTACTGTAGACATTCGATTTAATTTTGACACTAGGTCTTAACATAGACAAGCTTAATATCCTACCGCAAACCACAGCGATCTCCGACCATTACTTAATTTCATATGAGCTTCGACTTAGCCAAAATATATATACGTCCCCTCGTTATTCAACAAAGCACACAATAAAACCTTCTACCGCCCTACAATTTATAGAAAATCTTCCAGACTTATCAACCCCAGTCTCCACTCCATCAGACCCAATGGAACGAGATTTACTAACCGATTATTTAGAAAATACCTTACGATCTCTTGAGAAAATGTGGCCCCACTTAAAATAAAAAGAATAAGGCAGAAAAAGCTTGCCCCGTGGTACAACGATAAAACCCGGACCTTAGAACAAACAGCTCGGAAATATGAGCGGAAATGGCGTCATACCAAACTGGAAGTGTTCCACACTGCCTGGAAGGGCAGCCTTATAGAGTATAGAAATGCTCTCACTAAAGCTCGCTCAGCATATCTGGCCTCACTGATCGAGAATAATAAATATAATCCTAGAATACTGTTTAATGTGATTTCCCAAATCACACAAAATCAGGCAGGTACTGAACCAGAAATTCCCATAAAAACTAGTGGTTTTTATGGACTTCTTTAATAATAAAATTGATAATATTAGACAACAAATTCAACCCACAGTATCAAATTCAAATCCAGCTTGGCTGTCATCTGACTTGGCTGATATAGAACAAAGCACAGCTGTAGAAAAGAGCCTGGAAACCTTTTACCCACTCCCACAGCTAGAGCTAGAGAAGATTATCTCTTCTGCAAATTGCACAACCTGCACACTCGATGCAATTCCATCAAAATTACTCAAAGAAGTACTGCCAGTCATTATAAACCCTCTCAACTATTGTAAACTCGTCCCTTAGTCTGGGCCATGTTCCCAAAGCTTTTAAACTAGCAGTTATCAAACCTCTGATCAAGAAACCAAATCTTGATGTCACCGTTTTGTCTAATTACAGGCCTGTTTCTAACTTACAGTTTATATCAAAGATCTTAGAAAAAGCTGTGGCCCAACAACTTAGTTCATATCTACATAAGAACCATATATATGAAAAATTCCAATCTAAGCTATCCATGGCTTGTTCTTAATGATCAAAAAACAAAATATATGCTACTTTCTAAAACATTGATAGAGATCATCCTTGCTACAATTTTACACATTGCTGGCCAGACCAATATAATGTGGCAACACCACAGCACTGAGACAGCTCTAGTTAAGATAACTAATGATCTTCTTCTTGTATCTTATCAAGGCTACATATCTCTCTTAGTGCTACTTGACCTTTGCGCAGCTTTTGATACAATAGACCACAATATTCTCTTAGAAAGGCTAGAAAACATGGTTGGAATCACAGGGACAGCCCTATCATGGTTCAGATCTTACCTATCAGAACGTTATCAGTTTGTTAGGGTAAACAATTTATCTTCCACTTATTCAAAAGTGAGATTTGGAATTCCGCAGGGGTCTATGTTAGGACCATTACTATTTACACTATACATGTTACCGTTAGGCACAGTTATAAGTAACCATGGCGTAAACTTTCATTGTTATGCAGAAGCTATCATCACTGCATTGGCTACCTATTAAATTCCGTATTGATTTTCAAATCATTTTATTGATTTATAAAGCCCTATATGGTCTTGCTCCTGAATACCTGCAATACCTTATTTCTCATTATGAGCCATCATGACCACTCAGATCACAGAGTGTTGGCTTATTAATAGACCCAAGAATTCAGAAGGTTTCAGCTGGGGGAAGAGCTTTTTCTTATAAAGCCCCCAAACTGGAAAGATCTTCCAGAAACTGTTCGGGACTCAGACACAGTCTCAATCTTTAAGACTAGGCTGACAACTCACTTGTTCAGTTTAGCTTTTGGTAGCTAATGTTCCCCCTTAGATAAAGGCAGCAGATCCAGGGGTCCATGGACACAGGGAATTATAGTAAACTGAGACGCTGGTGCTGTCATCCCGCTGCTTGCACGCGTCACTCAAGTTTGTGGACGGTGGAGCAGAGGGATGCCGAATTGTTTCAGAGTGCTGCCGTGTCTGTGCGTCCTTCTGGTTCTCTCTTTTTAGTTAAGCTGTCATAGTCAGATCTGCCGGAGTCATTAGCCACAGTCTGAAAATGTTTACATTCCCTGTTTATGTACAAATGGATAGAACAAAGCTAATTCCATTTACCTGCTTTCTTTCCGAGTATACAATCACCCATATGTCCGGCTGGACACTGAAGGACGACTGACTGCTGAGCCCTCCTGCTACCCACTTCAGACCAGCTGCCCATGCCCCAGCTGCCACCACCTGCCTTAGACAAGCTGCCCACCCTACGCTGATGTTCTCATAGACTCCTAGTTATTCCTAATACCAATATTACTGCTATTAATATTAGTAATATAATCACTTGTAGGTAGTTTATCCAGAGGAGGATGGGTCCCCCCTGGTGAGCCTGGTTCCTCCCAAGGTTTCTTCCTCAGTTCTGAGGGAGTTTTTCCTTGCCACTGTTGCCCCTGGCTTGCCCACCAGGGGGTTTCTGTACATTCTTACAGTCCTGTTGAAACTTTGACTTTTCCGAAATTCTGTAAAGCTGCTTTGTGACAACATCCGTCGTAAAAAGCGCTATACAAATAAGTTTGATTTGATTTACGTTTGATCTGAGGTGTGTTATTTTCATTTTTTCTTTTTGAATATTGGACTACCAGAGACTTGCGGCTACCATCATGGTTTATTCGTTATTGGGTTGTTGTTATTTGCATCTTTCTAATTCTAAGATATGTGTGCCTTTCGATTCATGTGCGTGTGTATTCATGGATACTTGAGATGGTTGAGGATCCCTATATTTCAGCGTAGACCTTGACCTTTGAGTTAAATCTGGGATAGGGGAGATTTAAAAATAAATAAATATATAAAAGAAAAAAGAAAGAAAGAAAAGGTTGTTAATGCGATCTCACACTTGTTCTCATTTGTATATATGTGTTCGCTCCTGGGGTGCTCCTCGGTTGACCATGTGGTGCTTCTGGGAGCGCTTTCTGTGTATTTGGGCTGTTTTAAGTTCTTGGTTGGGTATTCTCTGTGAGAGAGTGGATGGGTGTGTCTCAGTATATCTGTGTGCTTGTGTTGAGAGTCGTGAGTGTTTATGTGTGTGTTCGTATCCCCCCCCCCCTTTTTTTTTACCCTTTTCTCTTCCTCTTTTTTACTGTTGCTGGCATCATCCTTATTTCTCTAACTTCCGTGCTGCTCTATTAATTTAAATGGCTGACTGTACTAGTCATAATTTAAAATACGGAGCTAACTTGAGATTGGGGAGTTGGAATGTTAATGGTTTGAACAATTTGGTTAAGCGTCTGAAGGTGAATGCACATTTGAGGCGTTTAAACTTAGATATAGCTTTTCTACAAGAAACCCATTTTAGTAGGGAGGACCACTCCAAGCTGAAATTCCCCTGGGTTGAAAGCATCTTCCACTCAGCATTTCCTTCCAAATCTAGAGGAGTTGCTATTTTAATTAAAAGAGGAATTCAGTTTATCCCCAACTTCATTTCTTCTGATCCAGGAGGCAGATATTTGATTGTGCGAGGATCTTTGTTCAACACAAAAGTATTGCTGGTAAACATCTATGCCCCTAATTTGGACAACCCCAAATTTATGCAGAATCTTTTTTGTTCAATTCCCTCCTTAAACACTCATCTTTTGATTATGGGTGGAGATATTAATTGTACTATAGACTCAGCTTTGGATCACTCAAGTCCACGTACTCTTACGTCATCATTAATGTCTAAGGCAATTTCTGAATTTATAACTGAAAATTCCATTGTTGATTTTTGGAGGTTTTACAATCCACTAGCTAAGGTATTTTCCTTCTACTCTCACCCACATAATACCTTTTCTTGTTTAGATTATTTTTTTGTGGACAATTCTCTTATTCCCAAAGTTACTTCATCTGACTATCATTCAATAGTCCTTTCTGATCATGCAACTCATACTATAAATATACAATTTTCTAATAGGCATTCTTCCCCCCCCTATTTGGCGATTTAATTCACTATTACTGTCAAACAATGAATTCAATACATTAATTTCTGCTTCAATAGATGATTTTATTGCCAATAATAAAAGAAAGTCTCTCCTATTGTATGGGAATCTCTTAAGGCTTATCTGCGCGGTCAGATTATTTCCTACACTTAATATTTAAATAAGTTACTAGTGCACAGGAGCTATCGAGTAAAATTGCTGAGCTTGATAGGCTTATTGTAATTAAATCAACACCAGTTTACTTAAACAGCACCTTGAGCTGCTGACTAAATTTGACCTTTTCACAACATCTGAAGTAGAAAAACAACTATTACAGGCGCATAGCACATACTATGAATATGGCGACAAGCCCTCGAGGCTTCTAGCTCATCAGTTGAAGAGACAGGCAGCATCCCGGTTAATACCACAAATATCGGACTCAAGGGGAGAAAAAAGTTCGGACTCTTCGGTCATTAATGCTACTGTTAAATCTTTTTACTATAACCTTTACACATCCAATTTCCCATCTGATTATGCTGAAATGTACTCATTTTTAAGGGTCTTTTGTTTCCCACTGTGGATCCAAGTGTTGCAGAAGATCTGGATTTGCCTTTAACTTTGGAGGAAATTACTCACTCAATCAGAGTTATGTCAACCAATAAAGCTCCTGGTCCTGATGGATTTTCGATTGAATTCTATAAAAAATTTCAGGATAAGCTTGCCCCACTTTTCCTAGAAATATATGAAGAATCTCTCATTTCGAATTCTTTACCTCCCTCTATGACTCAAGCACATATCGCTCTGCTGTTAAAAAAAGGACAAAGGTCCTAATCTCTGTGCTTCATACAGGCCTGTTTCTTTGTTAAATGTAGATGTAAAAATTTTGTCCAAAGCTTTGGCTCTGCGCTTGGAGAATGTTCTTCCCGAAATCATTTCCCACAATCAGAATGGTTTCATCAAAAGACGACAGCTTTTTTTAAATATTCGTACACTTTTGAATACCATCTACACTGGACATTCAACCTCTGCTCCTGAGGTTGTTATTTCTTTAGATGCCGAAAAGACCTTTGACCGAGTTGAGTGGCATTATCTTTTTTTTGTTTTACAAAAATTTGGGTTTGGAGACAACTTTATATCCTGGATAAGACTTTTATACTCCCCAGGCCAGTGTCCACACCAATAATATGTACTTGATTATTTTTCTTTATCACGCAGGACGAGACAAGGCTGTAGTTTATCTCCGTTATTGTTTGCCCTTTCCATTGAGCCTTTGTCCATTGCAATTAAATCCCTTAAAACTTTTCAGGGTATGTTCTGTTCTGGTATCGAATTGAAGTTGTCATTATATGCAGATGATTTGCTGTTATATGTAACTGATCCTATTTGTAGTCTTCCTTCAATTTTGTCAATTTTGAAGAAATGTGGCTCATTTTCGGGGTACAGGCTCAACTTTCAGAAGAGTGAATGCTATCCAGTGAACACATTGGCACTGTGACTAAATCAATCAGCATTGCCCTTTAAATTCATTCCATCTGGCTTCAGATATCTGGGGATTTTAATAACTCGTACATTGCCATCTCTTTTCCATTCTAACTTCTCTTTGCTTAACAAACTTAAATCAGATTTGGAGAGATGGAGGTCTCTTCCCCTTTCCCTTGTTGGTAGGATAAATGTAATAAAGATGAATGTTTTGCCTAGATTTATTTTTTTGTTTCAAACTATTCCCTTGTATTTACCCAAAAAGTTAATTTAAAATCGCTTGACCAACTCATTTCCACATTTATATGGGATGGGAACGTACCCAGAGTGAAAAAGATTCTTTTACAAAGGTTCAGATTTGATGGTGGGCTTGCTCTTCCAAATTTTTTGTACTATTATTGGTCAGCTCATATTCACAAGATGCTTTACTGGCTTCACTCTCCTGAACTGCTGTGGTGTAGATTGGAGAATCTCTCTTGTTTTCCTTCCTCGGGTCTTGCTTTATTAACTGCCCTGATTCCTGTTAAATGTAAATCATTTACAAATAACCCACTAGTTCTTTCTTCTATTCGTATCTGGTCTCAGTTTAGGTCCCATTTTAAATTTACATTAGGCTCCACAAAGATGCCCATTCTAAATAATCATTTATTTCCTCCCGGTTTAAATGACACAACTTTTAAATTATGGCATGACAGAGGGATTAAGGCCTTTGTTGATCTTTATAAGAAAGGTACTTTCTGTAGTTTCACCCAATTGTCTGCAACCTTTAATTTACCTTCCTTGCATCTGTTTCGTTATTTTCAAATTAGGCACTGTTTGTCTTCACTGTTTTCAAACTCTACCCATATGCCACTGGGTCAGACGTGGGAAGATCTGTTGGATTTAGATCCCTTTCAAAGGTCACTATATCGAAGATATATTTCATACCTCATGGATATAAATGTACATTGCCTTACTAAAATCAAACAAACATGGGAGGCTGAACTGGGCTTCCATCTATCTGAGCAATCTTGGGAAAAGGCTATTAATAGTGTACGCTTTGTCGCATCTTGTGCCAGACTTCAGCTAATTCAGTTTAAAGTACTGCATAGAATTCATTGTTCTAAGTCTCAATTATCTAAATTCTATCCTGGGGCAGTTACTGACAAATGTGACAGGTGCTCCACTTCTCCATGTGATCTAACCCATATGTTTTTTTCGTGCCCAAGTATTTCTAAATTTTGGTCAGATTACTCTGAGATAATGTCTGAAGTTATTGGTGTCAGTATCACTATCTGTCCACTCATAGCAATATTTGGTCTTTCCTCAGGATTGCCTTCAATTTCACAGGATCAATCGGATGTTATAGGTTTTTGATCATTAATAGCGAGACGCTGTATTCTTTTGCTATGGAAGTCCTCTAAACCTCCCTCAATTTCAATGTGGCTCTGCGACATGACTCATTTCCTTAAATTGGAGAAAATTAGATTTACTCTGAGGGGACATACTTCAAAATTTTATGATAAGTGGAATCCCTTCTTGTCATATTTTGATTCACTGAAATCTTTGCCATCAGAATAATTTTCCCTCCACGACACCTTTTAATATTATTATTAATAATTATTATTATTGTTACTTATCTATTTTTCTTTTTCTCCTTTTCTTTCCTCCCTCTTCTATGTTTTTGTCCTGCTATGTGGGTATGTGTGTGTGTGTTTGTGTGAGTAAGTGAATTGGGGTTATGTTTAAAGCAAAAAGAAAAACTGAGGTTGTTTTTATTCAGTGACATTTGAATTGTGTCTTATGACATAATGCTGGTAATTTTTTATGTGAAACTCCTCAATAAAAAAATTATTAAAAAAAAAATATCCCAGTTCGTGTTTTTTGTAATATAATGTCTAATTTGTAAATATCTAAATAAGTCGCTTGATGGTAGCGCAAACCTGTCTTGGAGTTGTGAGAAAGATTTAAATATATTCCCATCAAACAGCTGATTAATTGTTTTTAGCCCCTTCTTTGCCCATCTTTTATATGCATTATCCCATATGGAAGACAGAAATTCCATATTGTCTACTATGGGCATCGCCCGAGACAAAGCTATTGCTCCCTTTAACTGTTTTTGAACTGAAGCCCACACCTTCAGTGTGAATTTAATCCATACGTTACTTATTTTAATTTTTTTCCAAGATTGTTGACTTAAGAAAGGAAGGGTAGGTAACAGTATTCCTGGTATGGAATTTTGTTCAATAGATACCCATCTGTTGTCTATATCATTGGTCATCCATGCCACCATTGCTCGAAGTTGGGCTGCCCAGTAGTAGAGTTTTAGATTGGGTAAACTCAGACCTCCTTTCTCTTTTGAGGACATTAACACAATCAAATTCTTGGTCTCCTGTTTTGCCAAATAAATTTTGATATCCTTTTTCCTAGCAATTTGAATGTAAACTGTGGTATTAAAACAGGTAGGGACTGAAATAGAAAGAGTATTCTTGGTAAAATATTCATTTTTATTGTCTCTATCCTGCCGGAAAGTGATAGAGGTAGTGTATCCCATCTATTTAGATATTTTTAAATTTCTTTAATCAATTCACCATAATTTGAGGAAAAAAGTTGTCTTGTTTGTTAGAACAATACCCAGATATCTAAATCCCCGTTTGGACCTTCTGAAAGATACCAATTCATCTAGTTGGGAAGGCCATATCTCCAGTTATCATCATGGCTTCAGATTTATTTGTATTAACCTTATATCCTGACACTGCACTGTATTCACTAAGACTATGTAGGAGGGCAGGTATAGAAGCAGCAGGATTTTCTAAGAATAATAATATATCATCTGCAAAGAGAGCCAATTTGTATTGATCATTTCCTTCATCAGTTATTCCCTGTATGTGTGGGTTGAGTCTTATTAGTTCAGCCAATGGTTCAATACTAAGTGCGAATAGGGAGGGTGACAGTGCGTCTCCCTTTCGTGTGGCCACGTTCCAGAGGGAAAAATTCTTATAATAAGTTGACAATAATAAATATTGTCAATTCCTTGTGGATTACATATAAAGCCTGTTTGATCTGGTTTATTGACATGTTTTTGAATTCTATATGCTATAATGGAGGTCAGAATTTTAAGATCCACACAGATTAAACTAACTGGCCGGTAAGACATACACTGAGTCGGATCTTTATTATCTTTTGGAATAACACTTATTATTGCTTCCATCCACGATCTTGGCGATCTCCTTCCATCAGGGCATAATTATATACTCTACATAAAACAGGGGTTACCTCATTTGCAAAAATTTTTTTAAAACTCTCCTGGGAAGCCATCTACCCCTGGGGTCTTATTATTATTAAGTTTAAATATAGCTTCTTTAATTTCTTCTGTAATCGGTAGTGTAACCATATTGGCCTCCTCTATCTAGACAGTTTAACTGAGTCAAAGAATGATTTAATCTTTTCTTTTTTATTGGGTGCATCTTCCTCCTTATATAGCATTTTGTAGTATGTAGCAAAAGCTTCTGCAATATCTTTTGGTTGGGTAAGCAGCTGATCGGTATCCGGACATCTTATCTTGTGCACTATTCTATTAGGTTGTGTTTTACGCAGCTGAAAAGCCAACAATTGACTTGATTTGTTGCCCATTTCATAATACTTCCTTTTTATAAATCGCAGTGCTCCCTCTATTTTGTAAGTTAAAAGATCATCCAATTTTTGTCTAGTTTCTTTCAACATGTCCAATACTTTTTGGTTTTTTGATTGTTGATGCTTTAGGTCTAGTCTCTTAATTTCCCTCTCCAATTCAACCTGTTTAGCCAATCTTTGCTTTTTTATTCTTGAAGACAGCGCAATAATATTGCCTCTCATCACTGCTTTAGCCCCCTCCCAGAGTGTAGACAGAGAGACGGTCTCATTGTCTGTTAGGGATTTACGCATTTCTTGATGGATTGTTTCATCATTTAATAATGATACATTAAGTCTCCAGTATTTAAACTGTTTGCCCTGGTCCAATCTTTATCTTCAGGATGACTGGAGCATGGTCTGATATGGCGATTGGTTCTATTTTACACTCACTAGCCCAATATATATATCTGTTCCAGATATCAAATCATGTCCAGTCTAGAATAGCTGCCGTGCACCTGTGACATAAAGGTAAAGTCCTTTTCTCTAGTGTGTAGGTGACGCCAGATATTCACCAATCCCAATTCACCCATCATTGACAAGAGAGAGAGAGAGATTTTTTGGACACAGGTCCTACCTCAACTGGAAGTCTATCCATATTTTGTCTCAAAACACAGTTGGAGTCCCCACCTATCAAGATAGTTCCCTCTGCTTTATCTGCTAATAAAGTTGCTACTTTCTTAAAGAAATGCGCACAATCCTCATTTGGAGCGTACAAATTAAACATTGATATTTTAGTACCTCCTATGGTTCCTATTACCATAATATATCTACCCTCTTTATCTTATTTATTTATCAGAATGGCTTTTCCTCCCGTTTTCAAAAGAAGCACTATATACCTTATCCACCCATTCTGCTTTTAATTTTAAATGTTCAATCTTAGATAAATGGGTTTCCTGGATCATAGCTATCGAACAATGTAATTTTTTTTAAGTTGGCAAAATATTTTTTTCCTCTTAATTGGACTGTTTATCCCCTCATTATAGCTAATATAGTTTAAACCGTTCATATATTACCTAGTTTTTCCTAGCTTGTTTAAAGTCAAGTAATGTAAAAATACAAGATAGCCATAGCCCCTCAGTAATCTCAAGATAGAAGAAAAAAACAAACAAACAAGAACATAGATCAAAGCAACTAAGATAATATGAACAGAACAAAGTGAACTTCCACGTACCCAACTGGTTTTTAGCACCTAAACACAAACCAGTTGCCGTTGTGACCTGGGCCGAGGAGGGTGACTGCTCCTCTGGGGGAATCACACATCGTGTCTGAGCCGCCGTCGTCCGACTCGCGGACCGGTCGCTGCTCAATGCGCGGGTAATTTACTCGCGTGACGTAATAGTTCGGTCAGTTACAGTAGAACTTAAAGGTAATGCTCCTAACGCTCATTGTTCCAAACGTCCTAGAATGAAAACTAGGCATACACTAAGGTCACTTAGCTCCACTGAAGAATGCCCCAACGTCCGTGCCAGTAAGCACCGCTGGATCTTTTCCTCGTCTCCCTGCCGTGTTGCTCCATCTATACTTTACTCTATACAGCTCTTTCTCCATCTGCTCCCGCTCCTCCACCCGAACCTGTATGCCGAGTTCTCGAAGCTCCAAAAGGGCGTCCATGAGGGTCGGATAGGTCTTCTCTCTAGAGTCCGTGAACATTTTAGCTGTGCCGGGTAAATGCACTTGGCCTTGATGCTTTTCTGGTTTAGCTGTTTGATTACCTCCCGCACCTGTGCTCTCTTCTGTAACTCCGGGGAGTAGTCGTGATCAAAATATATCTGCTCTGTTTTATACATGACCTGCTTTTGACTCCATGCTTGCTTCAGGATTACTTCTTTCACGGAGTAGTCCACAAACCTAACTATAAGAGACCTCGTAGCAGCAGCGCTTTTTGGTTTAGGTGTTAGAGATCGATGGGCTCTCTCTATTTGTATATTCAGTTCAGGCATTGGTTGAAGAACAGACTGAATCAGCTCTTTCACGAACGCCTTCACATCCCTTCCTTCAATCCCTTCGGGCACTCTGTATATTCTCAGGTTATTGCGTCTTGACCTGTTCTGCAGGTCTTCACATCGGCCGTCAGATCAACCTCTTGGCGTAGCAGATACCGAATTGCGTTCTCGTATCTCCGCCCGCTGCTAATGTGGCCCTCCGTCTCAGTAGTTCTTTTCTCGAGTTTGGTCATTTCAGCCTTCAGTTCCTTCATTGATGATTCCAGCGTTGTCAGTGATATCTTAGTTTGTTCGTGTCCCTCTCGATTCTCTGATCTCAGTTTCTCTGGCTCAGGTATGCTAGTGTTAGCCGCATCGCTCACAGGAGGTTGAGATTATTGCTTCGAGTTTTCATTCATCTCTTTCACTTTTTCCTGTTTACTACTGCCTTTGCTTCTGCAGGATGATGCCATTGTATATCGTGTTATTATGCCACGTTTTTAGTATTTTTGTTAGGAGATTTTTAGTTAGTTACCTTAGATTTTAACCTACCGCCTTCAACATGTCGCCACCGGAAGTGCCCTCAATTTACATTCTAATAGTTATATTCAGCTGGATGTTCTGATAGCACAGTCTGAATGCAGCAAGGCAGCTTTTAGTTACAGTGCTCCACCTGCAAGGAACGATCTGCAAAAATATTTGAAATAGGAGCAGTTTATTTCCTTGAGTGCATTTAAGAAGATTGTTAAAGAAATACATCTTTCTGTTCTTGTTTTTAATTTGGTTTTGACCCTGATTTGATTCTGCTGGTTGTGATCGTGTTGTTTCTTTGATGATTTTGTGTGCTGCCTTCTTGGCCAGGGCTTACTTGTAAAAGAGATTTTCATCTCAATATGATGACCCTGGTTAAATAAAGGTAAAATAAATAACAATAAAAAAAACTGAACATTGAAGACAAACTTTTTCAAAGATTTCTTTCTTCTAAAGTCAATCTCCCAAAAAGGCTGGAAGCTGTAATAATGTAAGGGCATTAGACACACTAAATAGTTTATTACATTCAGTTGTTGAGGTTTCTATGTAACTGTTTTCTCCTGATGATAAAAAAAAGAATAACTTGGCCATTTTGACTAGAAATAAACACATGAACGAGGTCTCTGACCTCGAAATTACCTTCTATTAACACTGGAAGCAAAATTTTCCAGTCATTTCCTAGTCAGTCATACCTCAGGTGAATATCCAGTACTGGAGAACCCTACCTATCTTTGTGGGCATTAAAAAAAATAAAATTTTTGAAGCCAGGACCCCTAGGTAATAAATAATTAGGATTTTAAGGCACACAATAGAAACCAACAACACCTTAGTAAACACGTAATGTAATTTAAATGTAATGTAATAAAGAAACAAAAATGTCTGAAAAACATCTAAACTGTCTCATGAAAGCAATAAAAATCAGATTTGAGTTCTCTATCAAAGCCCTTAAACTCCAATGACAGTCATGGTTCTTAAACGTGAAACACGTCATCTGAAAACCAAGTGCAAGGGGATTGCTTTGTTACCTATGTTAATCCAACGTGTTGCAATAAGCCTGCAATCTATGCAATATTAGCTTTAGATGCATCATTTGTTAAAGAAGAAACAACTATTTTGTGACTGTGTCATTTACATTTACATTTATGGCATTTGGCTGACGCTCTTATCCAGAGCGACTTACAATTTGATCATTTTACACAGGTAGGCCAAGGCGGTGTTAGGAGTCTTGCCCAAGGACTCTTATTGGTATAGTGTAGGGTGCATCCCAGGTGGGGATTGAACCCCAGTCTACAGTGTAGAAGGCAGAGGTGTTAACCACTACACTACACCAACCACACTCAAAGATGGACTGTTTCTTTTACTGGATTACACTTGCTACTTCATACTGCAGCATGGGGGTAGCACAGAGGAAGCTTTTGCCAATTGCTGGCAAAAGTCAGAGAAAATAAAACGTGCCTTTTAAACAAATGGAATCCCTACATTTTTCTCTTCTAATAATTTCTTCAAACACAAAGCACATCCAAATCTTAAAAATTAACTGAAGGTTTAATTTTTTTCCCTCAATCTGTAGTTGCTGTACCATGTCATGTTTCCTGTTTTCTTTAGATTACTTTCACTAGCAAATACTACGTTTTATTTATAAATGTTTGTCTGCATGATATATAGAAATCGATAGAAATAAATACCAGGTTATGCTCAGGGGGCTGTATTTCTGGTGTTGACTAATGCTTTACTCAATATGACTAATATGACTAAAATTATTATGAATAAACAAGTCATAATAATCTGGGTCAAAGAAATGACCAATGAATGCTCAGGCAAACAGATTATAATGGGGTGCAATAGTAATAACACACTTATTCAAGCCTGCAAAGAGCTTAAGAATATGAGCAAGTTTGCACATACAAGATGAACACATTCTTCAACCGTTATATCCTCAAATTAACACACAGCCCAGGACAGACTGCACGTATATTCATGCTATGTAAAGAAATAAACACTAGTATAACTAGCCAAAACTAATAGTATTTTATTATCACAGAAGATGAAGTATTGTTACCTCATACACATCCCCTCACTTCCAAAAGGACACTATGCCTTTCTATCATTAGCACACATCTTGTTATATTCTCAGAATATAGATCAATTTTGGTAATAAAAGTACTTTAAAATACCTCATAACTATAGGCATTACATTTATTTCTACATTTCCTTGTCTAGATAATACCGCCTAGCAGCCAGAAGGCGTATGGTGTAGTAGCTAACCAACATGTGAGCGTGTTTAAGACTTGTAAAAGTCCTTTAAGTGCCTAAAATTTTTAATGATAGACAATAATGGGTTGAACCCTGAGTAATAAACTAAATGGTGGAAGAAAATGCCTGTATTATTCCAACAAAAAAAACGACTCTTAACAATACCTTAGACTTTGCATTCTGTTTATCTCAACACCCAAGATATAAAAACAAAGGGAAGCAGAACAGCTAGAATCGCTTCATCTGCCGTCTCTCCTGTCGTCTCTGCTTCTTCTCATTTGCCTCCTCTGGAGGCGCAGATGTCTCAGAGGAAAACCAAGGACCAAGGAAGTTCACCCACAATAACTGCAAAGCCCGTGCAGGAGCCTGTTAAAGACAGAAGTGACTATTTTAAAAAAGGTAAATGTATTTCAGAGAGAAAACACTAAAAATGCTAAATGTAGGTCTTACCAACAGCCAGAGGTACCAAAAGTAGGAAGACAGAGTGCTGAGAACCTGAACTATAGCTGTTAGCAAAATTGCATCCTTAAGGTGCCTGCATGTGAATACAAATAAATTGCTTAGACCATGATAAATATCTAAATATTTACAATAAACATTAGTGTTTAAGTCATTGAACAGAGTAATTCTAAAAGGTGTCTGGTCCTTGAGATAACATGAAAGAACATGAAAGCAAGATGGCACTTACTCTGCCATGCCCTGCTCCATATTGAGATCTATTCCTCCATCTATTAAACTACCATCACTAGCAAATGCTGGTTTAGCCATGGCTGCCATGGACCTGTAGCTGCCAGTGTAGACAACCAATGCAAACAACAGGAGGAGCTGGGGGAAAAAACAAAACACCAACTGCAGTTCACAAAGAGAGCAATTCATCAAGAGGCTGTCAGATTAACATTATGCTTTTTTGACAATACTATTATCTTTGTTCAACAGGCAGGAAAAAGAACTTAAATAATCATCATAGAAAGATTTTTTTCTCTTTACACAATAACTAAGAATGTAATCTTCTCCACTATACAAATCAGCAAATTTCAACTTTCAAATGTTAAAATATCCTGCAATTTTTTTGTGTATATATATATATATATATATATATATATATATATATATATATATATATATATATATATATATATATATATATATATGATTAATATAAACATAATACATGACTATAAACAAAGATATTTTTCATTTCTATTTGAGTTTACCATAAACCTCACCAAATCCAGGCTGAACTCTATGAGACCTATTTTGGTTCAAGTCCTCATCTAATACCAGTTAATTAAGGCCATCAGCTACGACTGATAAGGATAGAGATTAAGGTATACTGGATTGACAGAATCAAATTGTAGATTTTAGAATCAATGCAGCACTCAACTAATGTAAATGTTACATCCCTAATCGCTAATAAAGGGTGCAGTGTGTTATTAATAATCATAACCTTACTAATAACAGAAAATATAAGAAGGTCCGGATTAAGTTATTAGCCCCAGGACACAAATATTTGGTGGAATCCTACCTGGCTACCCTTTTTGGGTGGTTAATGACTTTTTATGCAGCAGGTAACTTAAGGCCTATGCACCACACCTTGCACAGATTTCACACATATTAATTAGAACACAGATGAAAATAAACCCAGCAACAAGACAAACCCATAGAATATTTCCCAATAAAGCATGAGTCCACTCTTAACAAGGAAACTTAGCCCAGTCAAGACGACAAATTAAAATCAGACAACTGAAACATACATAAAAACCAAGGGAAGCAGCAAATTTAAAAACCCAAAGCATCAAGCCTCCTAGCTAAAGCATACTGCCACAGCAAGCATAAAAAGAAAAACATTTCCATGTCTCAACTCTGATGTCAATTTGCAGATCAGTGCTGACAAGGATAATGCAATTTTATTCTTTAATGTGGATGGCTGATATTTTATATTTGGTTTTGCAAATGGCTGTCCTCTACTCTGTTGAAGTCTTGCTTTTACATATCCCCCAGCCCAATCTTTTATAGAGAAACAGTGATTCGATCGAAAAAAATTAACACACACTGAAGAAAGACATGGAGAGTGTCAGGATTAATCAGCCGTAACAGTGACAAATAAGTTAATTTTTCTGCTGTGCTGCTCGTAAAGTTTCCACTGTGAGTCAAAGCAGCTGATTAAACTCTCTCATTGCTGCTCACAGGGGCCCCCTAGTTGTTTGCATCTGGGCACATGCCCATAAAATCCTTTGGATGATCCAGGCCTGACCACAAACATAGGCCCTTAATTCAAACATACTGTACTTACCCATGTCCAAAATGAAGTGTCGTACAAAAGCAGATTCACAGCTGCATATATAGTCTGAAATTTGAGACATGCAACAAAAGCGAAGTAAGGAACAAAATATCAAGAAACAGAGTGAGAAGGACATCAGAGAGTGTCTTACATTGGCTCCTAATATGACTCTGGTGTAGAACTTCAGAGTGGCCTCATTTTCCTCATGGATTTGTTTCTTGCCTTTGGTTCCAATCTTACCTTTAGGCTGAGAAGTGACAATTTGTCCAATAAATTAATGTTGCAAGAGCATTACATAAGATCAGAGTGTATGAATGCATTTCTTTTATTTGACATTTTACATAATGTTTACTTTACTCACAATAATGAAAAAACGTTAAGGTCAAACTATAATGCATCTGACAGGTTTATAAGGGGTGTCAGTAAGGTTATTGTTGCGGTCTCGTCAGTTACACCTTGGACTTTGTGATGTCTTGTGAATGTAATGTAAATATCTCTGTAAATGTTAACAGAAATATAATATAAAATATCAAAACTGCACTGATATAGTGGCATGCAAATGTTCAGGCACCCCTTAATCAAAATTTCCATTACTGTGAATAGTTGAAAATGCACCAATTTAAAAGTGTAACATTCTTTGCAACACAATAATTTTATTTTGCACAATTTCAGAATGAAAAAAAGGGAAAGGCACCCTATGCAAAAGTTTGGGCACTCTCACTCTCAAAAATTGAGCTCTCATAACTTTTACCAATTACCTTAATTAGCTTGTTAGGGCTACATCTTGTTTACAATCATCATCATTTGGAAAGCCCATGCGATACAAGGTTCAAAGCTTTATGAATACTTCTTTATGAAGACTTGTTAAACCTTGTCCCAACAAGCATCAGCCATGCAGCCGGCAATGTCAAATTAAGGTCTGGAAGACCAAGAAAACTTGAGAACTGCTAGTAGGACTGCTAGAAAGGCCAATCAAAACCCATTTCACTGCAAAAATACCTTTAGGAAGATTTACCAGAAACTGGAGTGGTGGTGCACTACACCTACATAATTATGACATTTCTGGAAGAGTCATCAAAAGAAAACCTTTCCTGCACTCCACAAAATTCAGCATAAGAAGTCTGCAAGGAACATCTAAACAAGCCTAATGCTTTTTGGAAACAAGTCCTGTGGACTAACATTAAATAGAACATTTTGAATGCAATTGGAAAAGGTATATTTGGAAACGAGGGTGCAGAATTTCTTAAAAAGAATATCTATATAACTGTTAAGCATGGGAGGTGGATTGAACATACTTTGGGCTTGTGTTGCAGACAGTGGCACATGGAACATTTCACTGATAAATGGAAAAATAGATTCAAATAAATACCAGCAAATTCTAACAGCATATATTACACCATAAAAAGCAACCTGAAGATAAAAGAGCATGACTTCTACAATAAGATAATGATCCTAAACATCTCAAAATCAACAGACTAAAACAGACTAACTCAAAAAGTGCAAGGTGAAGATTTTGCCATGGCCCTCAAAGTCCCCAGACCTAGACTTTGAAAATCTGAGGACAGTCCTCAAAAGAGCAGCACATGCAAGACAACCCAAGAGTCTCAGAGAACTAGAAGGCTTTTGAAAGGAAGAATGGGTGAAAATCCCTAAAACAAGAACTGAAAGACTCTTAGCTGGCTAAGAAAGCGTTGGCAAGCTGTGATCCTTTAACATAACTAGCTGGCTTTTTCAAGCCAAAAAAGTTCATTCACAAACTTTCGCTTTCTAGTTAAGAAAAAGCCAACTCGGGAGTCACGTGGGAGCGACGAGCAAGATGGCTGCTTAGTAGAAGTTGTCCTAAGCCCTATTATCTTAAATCCTAACCAATCCGTGCATTTCTCTTCTTTTCAAATATTTGTCGGTTAAGTATTTCACTATCAGCCTTTCTACTGTACGAAACTGTTCATCCATAAGAACATGTCTACATCTTCGAAATATTTTAAGCCTTCACGAGGAAAGGGGGCAGCCGCTACCGAACCTGGCAACGCTAGCCCGAAACGGGACTCTGTACAGAATGCTAACTTGGAAAACATCTTTGCTGAAGTGAGTAAAATGAGCTCGACACTCAAAACAGTGGCGTGTGATGTGTCAACGATTAAAGAGGCTACAGAGGAATTGAAAAATGCGGTGAACGCCATGCAAGCACAGCTAACAGAGGCGGAAGGACAAATCTCCGACCTGGAGGACTCCACTCAGCAACTGGTAAATGGCCGCGAGCTGCATAGCAAGCGCATAGATGCTCTGTGGAGCCGCGTGGAGGATCTGGAAAATAGGAGCCGCCGCAATAATGTCCGACTGTTGGATTTGAAGGAGGGCATTGAAGGGGATAACCTGAATGTATGCATTGAAAAGATACTGTCAGAGGGCCTGCACATGCACATTGACAACGAATTCGAAATTGAAAGAGCGCACCGCTCTCCCGGATTTCGTCCGGATGAAAACCAGCCTCCGCGACTGATTATGATAAGATTTCTTCGTTCAACCGCGAGAGACAAAGTCTTAAAAGCTGCAAGAGGGAATGGAGGTGCGGTGTGGAATGGATGCAACATTTCCCTGTTTCCAGACATGTCGAAGGAGCTGGCTGAGAGGAGGAAAACTTTTACAACGGCGAAACAGCTACTGCGGGACAAGAACGTGAGGTTCCGATTAGCCTTTCCTGCAACGCTCCATTTCGCATGGAAGTGAAGGAACAGAAAGTTTGACGTCGCAACAGAGGCTGTAAAGTTCATTGAGCAGCAAGTTACTGATGGTGAATAAACTAAAACATCCATCAGCATAAGGAGAGTGAGAGAGGTATGATGGGGCTGGATAACTTTGTGTAGCTGTTTAGGCTATAACTTAGCTGGTGTCTCGGACATTCCACTGACCTTAGTTAAACTTTTTTTTTTTTTTTGTCTGTTTTACGGACACGGATTTAACGAGAAGAGACTCTTCAGCTGGTTTCAGGAGAGATTCATGTTCTGTTCGTGTCTTCTCCTCTGCTGTGGAGGAAATTTTTTTGTTGACCTGTTTGGTCATGTTGGTTCATCTTAAAATTACAGGTATCCTAATAATGCTCAGTGGTACAAAAGTCATAACCTATGTTCTTGGATTAGGAAGGTCAGACGATATGGGGCAATTTCTATGCCAACATTTTATTTCAATTTTATTTTCTTATCATGTGAATGGCAAATAGTGTTTATGTTAAGGTAGTTTCCTGGAATATTAATGGTTGTGGGAATCCTGTGAAAAGAAAAAAGATACTTTTATATCTTAAGCATAAACAAGCTGATATATCATTCATTCAAGAACACATCTACAGGATGATGAAGCTAAAAGCTTAAAAGAGACTGGGTTGGGCATGTTTACTATAGTTCTTTTTCCAGCAAGCAGAATGGAGTTCTTATTTTGGTCCATAAGAGGTTGAACTTTTCTATGTTGAAGGAGTATAAGGACAGTAATGGCAGAGTTATTTGTATAGAAGCCAATATAAATGGGGAGGAAATAATGTTATGTAATGTCTATGCTCCAAACAAGGAGGATCCATCTTTCTTTCATGGACTTAATAGTATGTTGGGAAATGCCCAAGGACAAATAATTTTAGCAGGAGATTTTAATCAGGTCTTAGATGGGATATTAGATAAAAGTAAATACAACAGTAAATACAACCAGGTATTGCAACACCTAAGGATAGAGCTGCCATTCACATGCTGATGGAGGACAATGGCCTGATTGATGTTTGCCGATTGGTCAACCCTAGAAACCGGGAATACACATTCTACTCCCATTGCCATAAATCCTACTCAAGAATTGATTTTATTTTGATCTCACAGAGTCTAACCAGTGCCATCATTGATAGCACTATCAGTGCTATTTCCCTGTCAGACCATGCACCTGTTGAGCTCTGTATAAATATACATTCAGACAGGCTTAGACGAGGCAGATGGAGAATGAACACATCCCTGCTACAGGACAAGGTATTTTCTAAAGAACTTGCAGAGGATTTATCCTCATTTTTTGAAATTAATTTGGGTAGCACAGACAGCGTAGCAATGGTTTGGGAGGCATCTAAAGCGTACATTAGGGGCAAAATGATTGCACAGACTTCAAAAAGGAAAAAAGAGCACAAGGACAGTATTAAAAAATTGGAAGCAGAAATAAATAGCATGGAAAAAGATTTGGCCAGACATTACTCTGACAGCTTATTTAAAAACATTTGTAAATGTAAGTTTCGAATTCATGACATTTTTAATAAAAAAGCAGAATATGCTATGTTTAGACTTAAAACAGGATTCTACGAGTCAGGAGAAAAGACTGGCAGACTTCTGGCCAGACAGCTAAAAGAACAGAGCTCTGTCCACATAATTCCAGCAATAAGGGCAGGAGGTTCTCTTATAACATCCTCTAAAGGCATTAATGATGTCTTTAAAGAATTTTATGAGAACCTGTATAGATCATCTGGTGCTTTAAATGAGTTATCAGTCCGAGATTTTCTCTCAAATATAAATCTTCCAAATTTATCTTTTGATCAGTCGGCTCTTCTTGATGCACCAAAGAAGAGGTTAAAGCTGCCATCTTAGCCATGAATATCGGGAAATCACCAGGAACGGATGGGTTTCCTGTGGAGTACTATAAAGAATATATTGATATAATTATTCCAATACTGACAAATGTGTTTCAGGAGGCTTTTCAAAGAGGTTCACTTCCACCATCTTTTAATGAAGCACTTATCTCTCTGATACCTAAGAAAGGAAGAGATCATACAGATCTAGCTAATTTTAGACCAATCAGCCTCATCAATACAGATAGTAAGATATTAGCTAAGATTCTCGCCCTAAGATTGGAAACAATCTTACCACACATTATACATATAGACCAAGTAGGCTTTATAAAGGGTAGGTCTTCTACTGATAATTTGAGAAGACTCATGCACTTAATGTGGTTAAATGCCTCTAGCGCAGCTCCAGTAGCTGCTGTCTCGCTTGATGCTGAGAAGGCTTTCGATAGGGTCGAGTGGGCTTTTTTACACTCTGCCCTGGTGAGGTTTGGTTTTGGTTCTGGTTTTGCAAAATGGATAAGAATAATATACAGAAACCCTAAAGCGTCGGTTTTGACAAATGGACTTACTTCACCTCTTTTTGATCTTTCTAGAATTACGCGACAGGGATGCCCCTTGTCGCCTCTCTTGTTTACAATGGCGCTGGAACCCCTAGCGGTGGCCATAAGAGCAAATCCTGCCATCAGAGGAGTGGATGGTGGTGGGAGTGAACATAAACTAATGCTTTATGCTGATGATATTCTTTTCCTGACTAGTGATGCCCAAAGTTCTTTACCTGCACTAATGGACACTATTGATACATATTCTAAGCTGTCTGGCTACCAAATTAATTGGACCAAATCAGAGGCAATGCCTATATCTAGGCATTGTCACCCACAAGTAATAAAACAGTATAATTTTAGATGGATTCCTAAAGGCATGATTTATCTGGGCATTAAATTAACCTCAGAGCTAGGTGAAATGGCAACACTGAACTTTGAGCCTCTCCTTCAAAACATTAAAACAAATTTGGGTAAATGGGGAAAGTTAAACCTGAGTCTTTGGGGAAGATAAATGTTATTAAAATGGTAATAGCACCACAATTTAACTATATATCTATGATGTTGCCACTTAGTAAACCTGATCACATTTTTAAACAATATGAAAATATAATCAGAGAATTTCTATGGGCAGGGAGGAAGCCCAGATTTAAATGGAGTAAAATGTGTGCACCCAAAGAGAAGGGAGGACTTGGTCTTCCAGATGTTAGGCTGTATAGTTTGTCATTTGAGATGGCTAAGATAATCAACCACTGGAGGGGAACGGTGTCTGGTTTAGTGTGGGCTAGTATAGAGAAAAACCTGGCAGCACCATTCCATCCAATTAATGTGCTATCCCAACATTCAAAAAGTAAAGGGAAAGACGTAAACCCAATCACTAAGCATTCTCAAGAGGTCTGGGCAAAGGTTCATAAATTGCATAAGATTTCACATTACAAACAATCTTATGCTTCACTCTGGCTTAACCCAGAGGTGAAGATTGGGAAGCAGAAAGTGTTTTGGAAAAGATGGTTGGACAAGGGTATACACACGGTAAATGATCTCTATAAAGAAGGGACATTCATGTCATTTACTGAACTTGCCCAACAGTACGAGCTGCAAGAAAAAGATTTCTGGAAATATTTACAAATTAGACATTGCATAATTAAAAGGTTTCAGTCAGAGAGACTAGCCAATCCAATTGTTGACTTTCTAGATAACCCTTTTAATCATAAGGCATCAATATTTTATAAAAACTCAATTTATTTAATTAGCAACGTAAGTGATCATTTAAGAATAATTTGGCAGAGAGATCTTAAGTGTGAAATTAATGAGGATGCCTGGGGTCAAATCATAGCACAAAATGGTAAATATGTCAGAGAAGTTAGAGGGAAATTTATCCAATATAAAATTCTGCACCGGTATTACTGGACACCTTGTAGGCTCTTCAAAATAGGACTAATAAATAGTAGTTCATGTTGGAAGTGTAAAAAAGAAATGGGAACCTTTTTGCATCTTATATGGGAATGCCCCTTGGTTGAACCATTCTGGCACAGTGTGCTGAAATTTTTGGAGACATGGGCAGGAGTAGCCCTGCCAGTGTCTCCCCGTTTATGTCTTTTGGGAGATAAAACAGAAACCCCAACTCTAACAAAAAGGGCATGTCCAGTTCTGATGGTGGGGATAACCACAGCCGCCAGAGTCATATTAAGACACTGGAAATCACCCACATGTCCAACACTCCAAGAATGGAAAATCCTAATGAGCGAGACCACATCGTATGAGGTTATGTTAGCCAGAATAAGGGGCAAAGGGCCGGTGGAACTGGGAATTTGGGAATATTTTATGGAATATCTTACTTCTGACTAACAGGATGATTATGAGACAAGAATTAAGAGATGTTTGTATCTTTTTTTTTTTTTATAACTGGCCTTCTTTCTTCTGTTTTCTATATGATGTACTATATGAGCTATTGTTTACTGTGTTTAAATAAAAAACTTTAATTACAAAAAAAAAAGAAAAAGCCAACTCACTGTTCTCTGTAATCTTCTTCTTATCAAGTTGGCTTGAAAAAGTCAAATTACTGTTCTTTGTAATCTTTAACTTTTCATTATTATTAATTTGGTGTCTAAAAGCCTACGTATTGTGCTTCATCATCATGCTTTTTTGAGATATAGTATATATAGTATAGTTTGCGTAAAAACATTATTTAAAGATGTAATTTTTCCCCAGTGAAAATGGCTGTGTTGAGAACATTCAAACTGCCACAAGTGATGACACAATGCACATCTCTCACACAGACATTCATGCACAGTATACACAGACTCACACGCTTACAGCCTAATGCACAGCAATAGCCGCAGAAATAATGAACTTAAGGTGGAAATGCTTTTAAGGTGGCACTGAATTTGAAGTGGGACTGTATTTAAAATAGCACTGAATTTAAGGTGGCAGTTAATTTAAGATGGAAAAGCATTTAAGTTGGAATTAAATACAAGGTGAAACTCCATTTATGGTAGCCCTAAATTAAAATGTTATGGAATTTAAGGTAGAACTGTATTTCAAATAGCACTATAGCATTAGCTTTGAATTTCAGGTGGATTTAGCTTTGAATTTAAGGCCTAGCATTTTACCAACACTTTCAAGCCAACTTAAAGTTCGTTCATGAACTTTCCCTTCCTAGTTAAATTGGCATGAAAAAGTCTTCCTCTTCTTATTACTTGATGTTTTTCTTATTCTTATTTTCTATTCTTACCAAGTTGGTTTGAAAAAGCCAACTAACAGTTCTTTGTAATCTTCTTATGTTCTATACTAAATAAAATAAAATACAACTTTCTGCAGTTCCACCTTAAGTTCAATGACCTCTTAAACTGAGTTCCACCTTGAGAGTCCCATACCTGAAGTGTGCTTGTGCTTTTCTAAGTGATCTAAAATTCTGCTTTTCTAAAATCATCATTCATAAACAATATTTTTTCTACAATGAATGGCAGAATGTTTGGGACATTCAGATCTAACTACCCATCAATACACCACACAAATAACACACAACACATACAATTAACATACCCCACACACACATTTTACAAACCTCTTACCACAGACTCAACAGAACATGCAACATTAAACACAGACATCACAAACACACTACATAAATCACACCCTCAACACAACACACACAGACACAACAAAAACCACAAATACAGCAGTTAAAGCCACACATGAAACCCCGGTAACAGCTCTATTTTTCATTTGCTTGAAAAAAGGACTGATGCTTTACTAAACACTTCAGCAACACATTGTACATCAACCATTTAACATTTAAGTGCAAAGAGGGCTGGGCTGTGTGCATCTGTACCTGCTGCTGCAAACCCATTTCATCCTTTATCTTTTGGAGGAAACCAATACCACAGGGAAGGGGTGTAACAAGTACCTGGGAAATTTAATCCTTTAAAGAAAGGAGCTGTAAAGATATGAAGTTAGCATATCATCACTGTCCAAAGAAAAATCTCTAAAACAGTAACTTTATAGGAGACGGCAAAAACCGTGATTTTGGAGCATTTATATTGGTCGATTCATCATAAAATCTTTACACAACATAAAGGACAGGTGGTCTGCAGGGTAGTGTTTTAGAAAAATAAAAAAATGACAAAATGGAGTTACATGGTTTTGTTTGGACAGCGGCAACATAGGGTTTCCACTGGGAATGCTTTTACAGATACCTTTTAATGTTGCGCAGCATAATGTATCTCTATCAAGCTAACCACACATTCAACTTTTCACATATCAACAGCAGCATTTATATATACTTTTTACAAGTGCCTTGTTCCCCCCTGAAACTCCCAACAAGTCTCTGCAAAGCTGAGAACAATTTTATACAAAATTCAGTCTGTACGCTGGCAAAGAGAGTCAATTTTGGCACTCTGAGATCCTGTTTACCATTTGTCAAGTTTCCATAAGTTCAAAGTAATAAGGGACAGAGAGTATGGAAAGTACTGAACAAAGCAGATCTCCCCATGAATTGCCCCTTTTACATAGATAAATAAGTCATTGATGCAATTAAGATTTAAAAAAAATTTAATCAAAATTCACTTTGCACTTGTAATAAGCACACACGGAATTTTGACAAGAATCTCTGAAGGCGTTGATATCAGTTGGAGTTGGGTACCTGCAAATGGCTGCCACCTTTTCAGGGTCTACTTTGACTCCCCCCAACCTAAAACTACATGTCCCAGGAAGGTGATTTGTGTCTGAAAAAGGTAATTATTTTTATGCTGAGAATTAGCTGGGCATGATATTTGTTGAAGACCACATCCAAATGTTGGAGGTGCTGATTCAGAGTCTGTAAGAAGACAATGTCTTTGATTTAAACAAAGCATACTTTCTCCTTCAGCTCTTCTAACATGTCCCATCAATACCTGAAATCTGGCAGCAGCTGAAGAACTGATGGGACTTTCCATATGGCACAGTGTGCCCAGGTGAGGCTGAGGGGAGATTTTGATGATGTTCAGAAAGTCTATGCCCATCATCCTTCAGAACATATACAACTTTAACTTTAACACTAGAACTTGAGAACTCCCATAATAAAGGCCTCTCCTGAATAAGCGTGTAGCTGTTGCCAGTGTCCACACACAGCATCCCCACTGGCTCCATGGATCACTGATCCAGTCTTGACAAGGTGATCAACTGATGTGTCCCAGTCCACTAGCCAGCCAAAGATTACAACCATCAAGGCTCCTTCTCACCATTTCCTCCTTTGAGGAAATGTCTCTCAAAATCTTTTAGCTGCTGGTTTGGGGCTTGCACCATGGCATGGAGCTGAATCTCAATTTCTGTAGTGTAATAGTCATATAAACAGGCTTCAAAAAAAGTGATTTTAAACATGGGTCAGCTTTTGATTTAGCTTTTTAGGCCTGCCACCAACTTTGGGCTGGAACCTGTAATAATGCATTGAGTGTTCCCATGAGCACCTGATCACTCCAAAAAGGACAAAGAGTCAGCAAGTTCCAAGTAATCATCTTCATGTTATGCTAATGATGGTTTAGGATCATCCAAATATAACTGTTCATGCAGGCTAGAAATCTTAGTGATATCCCCATGTAGCTGCATCTGTGTTACATGTTAAGGTAGCCTCTCTCGCTGTTCAACCACCCCTATTTTGTGAAAAGGAGGACCAGAGGTATCCTGGGTGTACAGGTGAATGAAGGTACAAATATACACTGCTCAAAAAAATAAAGGGAACACTTAACACAATATAACTCCAAGTAAATCAAACTTCTGTGAAATCAAACTGTCCACTTAGGAAGCAACACTGATTGAAAATCAATTTCACATGCTGTTGTGCAAATGGAAATTACAACCCACACAAGTGGCTCAGGTAGTGCAGCTCATCCAGGATGGCACATCAATGCGAGCTGTGGCAAGAAGGTTTGCTGTGTCTGTCAGTGTAGTGTCCAGAGCCAGGAGGTGCTACCAGGAGACAGGCCAGTACACCAGCAGACGTGGAGGAGGCCGTAGGAGGGCAACACCCCAGCAGCAGGACCACTAACTCCGCCTTTGTGCAAGGAGGAACAGGAGGAGCACTGGCAGAGCCCTGCAAAATTACCTCCAGCAGGCCATAAATGTGCATGTGTCTGCACAAACGGTTAAAAACCGACTCCATGAGGATGGTATGAGGGCCCGACATCCACAGATGGGGGTTGTGCTCACAGCCCAAAACCGTGCAGGACGCTTGGCATTTGTCAGAGAACACCAGGATTGGCAAATTCGCCACTGGCACCCTGTGCTCTTCACAGATGAAAGCAGGTTCACACTGAGCACATGTGACAGACGTGACAGAGTCTGAAGATGCCGTGGAGAGCGATCTGCTGCCTGCAACATCCTTCAGCATGACCGGTTTGGCATTGGGTCAGTAATGGTGTGGGGTGGTATTTCTTTGGAGGGCAACACAGCCCTCCATGTGCTCGCCA
Source organism: Pygocentrus nattereri (assembly GCF_015220715.1). Lineage (NCBI taxonomy): Eukaryota > Metazoa > Chordata > Actinopteri > Characiformes > Serrasalmidae > Pygocentrus > Pygocentrus nattereri. The sequence goes on from NC_051225.1 coordinate 17,969,088, forward strand.
GAGGTAGCCTGACTGCCATTAGGTACCAAGATGAGATCCTCAGACCCCTTGTGAGACCATATGCTGGTGTGGTTAGCCCTGGGTTCCTCCTAATGCAGGACAATGCTAGACCTCATGTGGCTGGAGTGTGTCAGCAGTTCCTGCAAGATGAAGGCATTGAAGCTATGGACTGGCCCGCCCGTTCCCCAGACCTGAATCCGATTGAGCACATCTGGGACATCATGTCTCGCTCCATCCACCAACGCCACGTTGCACCACAGACTGTCCAGGAGTTGGCGGATGCTTTAGTCCAGGTCTGGGAGGAGATCCCTCAGGAGACCATCCGCCACCTCATCAGGAGCATGCCCAGGCATTGTAGGGAGGTCATACAGGCACGTGGAGGCCACACACAATACTGAGCCTCATTTTGACTTGTTTTAAGGACATTACATCAAAGTTGGATCAGCCTGTAGTGTGTTTTTCCACTTTACCTTTGTGTGTGACTCCAAATCCAGGCCTCCATTGGTTAATAAATTTGATTTCCATTGATGATTTTTGTGTGATTTTGTTGTCAGCACATTCAACTTTGTACAGAACAAAGTATTCAATGAGAATATTTAATTCATTCAGATCTAGGATGTGTTATTTGAGTGTTCCCTTTATTTTTTTGAGCAGTGTATGTTGTGTATAGTACTGATGCATTTGTTTACCTCTAAACAAACTCCAGGAGCTAAGCTAGAAATGTTTAAATAGAATAGAATGAGCTAAACAAACTTACTTAAAGTGCAATATACTACTAACCTCACAAAACAGCCAAAACTAGTAAACAAGAAAAAAAACACAACTTGAAAATACATATGAAATGCACTGACGTGAGCTAACAAGAAAATATTATAGCCAAAATTTGTCCCCTTATGCTCCACCACAATGTAACAAGCACCCAGGTGATTGAAGTCTTTACTGAATGGAGCTACAGAGATATAAAGTTAGCATATAGGTTTTCCAGTGGGAATACTCTTACAAACAACTTTTAATGTTGGGGCAGCATAATATACATCTCTCTTACCACGTGTACAATCTTTCACATATCCACAGTAGCATTTAATATATAAAGTGCATTCTTCCTGACACTCCCAGTAAGTTCGCAGAAGGCTGAGATCAATTATACACAAAATTCTGGCTATATGGTCCAAGTCTTTTGTATACTTCCATTTTTGTGATGATTAGCCAATGCCAAGTCCTCTAAATGCCTGTTGAAAGCTTTTTAGCAAGTGATGGCCATACCTGTCCAATAACTGAGCGGCCCTTAACCTCTCACTTATAAAGTAGCCCAAACATTCACTTGTTTCAGCTCAATCAGATAAGCAGTTGCTGAGAAAATTTTGGATATTAGTGTCCCAATTGAAAAACTGATGTCAAACTTAGTACGTCAAAGTCATGTTGGGTATAAGACACCTACTCTTCAGCTGTGATGTTTGGATATCTCAGAATGCCTGCTTTCCAAACAGTTTTAGGGCAAAAAAGAAGAAGAAAAAAGAAAACGAAAGCAATAAAGTTCCATGCACCTACATTGCTTGGACCCCTAATAATAAAAAAAAATCCTTGCAAAAGCAATAGTGTTCCAACAAACTACAGTGGTTGGAACCCTATTATTCAGCTGCAAGAAGCAGTTCAAGGTTGCAAGAACCAGTGAGCACAAAGAGACCTCCTTCTTTTAGGGGCAGTGAAGCTCAAAAAGGCCTAATGCAGTTTGGAACTCACAGAGAAAAAATTACCAAAAGGCTTTCATTGTCATAAAGGCTGAGTAGAGGTCTTTAAACTTAATGTATGTTAAAGTCCACATTTAGATAGAGAGATAGATACATAACTAGGAATAGCAGTAGTGTTTAGAGTCTAACATGCATAGTGAGTGTCATTGCAGTAGTAGGTTATGATATATTGCACAGTCTGTATTAACAAGAGAGGTGAGTGATGTGGTTCATCACAGTTCAGGCAGCAGAAGATCAGTACCGTCTTTGCAGTAGAGCCTTATAGCAGTGGGTAAGAAAGATCTTACACAGCGCTCTTTAACACAGTGCAGTTGTAGCAGCCTGCCACTGAAAGCTTCAGTGGCAAACTGTTATCTGTCCTGATTCTTCTTGACCTCTCAGCAGCTTTTGACACAGTCAATCACACAATCCTTCTGGACATCCTCACCAACCTTGGAATGACTGGCCCTACATGGAAGTGGTCACTCTAATCAGTTAACATGGAGAGGGTCCACATCCTCTCCACTGGTGTCCCACAAGGCTTGGTGCTGGGTCCTCTTTTCACTAGCTCTCTTAGTGATGTAATATCCTCTCATGGCTTCTCTTACCACGGTTATGCTGACGACACTCAACTAACGCTTTCAGAATGCTTTCTGATACACAGGTTTCCAGTCGGATCTCAGCCTGTTTAACTGACATTTTTTTCATGGATAGCAGCTCACCACCTGAAGTTCAATCCTAGCAAAACTGAACTGCTATTCATCCCTGCAACTACAGATCCTCATGACCTCACCATCTCATTCGGGAACTCTCTTGATTGTTCTGTCTGTATATCACGAACCTAACTTGGTCATGCAGGTTTCTCCTGTACATCATCTGGAGGATCCAACCCTTTCTCACTCGAGAGGCCACACAGGTGCTAATTCAGTCTCTTGTAATCTCAAAACTTGACTACTGCAACCCGCTCTTGGCTGGTCTTCCCATGCAGGTCATCAAGCCTCTGCAACTCAACCAGACTGCAGCTGCACTGCTCGTCTTCAATCTCCCCAATTCAGCCACGTCACCCCACTGCAACACTCCCTTCATTGGCTTCCTGTAGCCGCACGCATCAGATTTAAAAACCTGATACTAGCCTACAAAGCCAAAAATGGACAAGCCCCTCCCTACTTGATGGCAATGGTCAAAACCCAAACCGTTCCACGAGCCCTTTGAAATTCAAGAACAACTCTGCTTGACCCACTTTTTGACCCGAATCTTTCAAGACATGTGGAAGACATGCATCAAGACTGTTCTCTGTACTGGCATTCACATGGTGGAACAAACTCCTGCTGTACAGCAGTGTCTCACTGTCTTCAAATGCAGACTGAAGACATCTCTTTATACAGCACTTAAATAAGCACTGAATTAAGTATTCATTGTAATGTATTGTACTGCATTTCCTGCATTGGGTTTTATTGTATTGTTTAACTTTTTCTTGTTTATTGTGTTCCTTTTTCTCTGGGTATCAACAAGGACTTTTTGTTTCTAGCAGTATCTGAACTCAGAACTTACTTTCTCTCTAACCTATTGGTAACTAGCAAAGACACTTTCTCTAGATAGACAAAGCACTTTCTGTAAGTCACTCTGGATAAGAGCATCTGCTAAATGTTGTAAATGTAAAAGAATGTGCTTCTCTGTTTTTCCAGTGTAGCATGGAAGGGGTATGACATTATCCAAGATAGCTAAGAGCTTGTTGAGTCCTTTGTTCTGCCATAACCTCCAAAGAGTCCAGCTTGACTTCTAAAACAGAGCCAGCCTTCTTATTAAGTTTGTTTAATTTGTTCAGGGCACTTTTGTTAATGCTGCTGCCTCAGCACACAACAGCATAGAATAAATCACTGGCTACAACAGACTGGGAAAATGTCCACAAGAGTTTAGCACACACACACACCAAAAGACCTCAGCCTCCTCAGGAAATGCAAGCAGCTTTGGCCTTTCTTGTACACAGCGTTTTATAGTTCCAGCCCAGTTTGTTGGGCAAGCGCACACCTAGATGCTTGTAGGTCCCCAGCCCACGTGTACTCCATCAATGGTGACGGGGGACAAAGTAGGTTTGGACTTCCTAAAGTCCAGCACCATCTTCTTAGTCTTCCTGATGTTTAGCTGCAGCTGGTTCAGCTTAAACCAGTCAACAAATCCTTCTCCAGCTGCCTGTATTCTTCCTCCTGTCTGAGACACAGCCCTGCAGTCACATATACTGAGATCATCCAGACAGATAGTCCATCATCCATGTGATAACAGATTTATCCACATGCAACAGCCATAGCTTCTCCCCTAACAGCAGAGGCTGAATGTTTTTAAACTGATTTACTGAGCTTTGTGTAACATTTAAAAGAGCTTTTATCTCAGAAGTCAAAAATACATGATAAATGGGATAATTTCTGACAAAATGTTCTGTAAAACTGTTCTCAGAGTTTAACCCTTTGACATACATGACAAAGTCCAATGCAAGGAGCCATAAGGAGCCTTTTTGAGTGAAAGGAAGTCAGAAGATGTCAAAATATCTGAATATGTTATGATTATTGATCATGGTGTTTGAGTTTTGCACAGACGGACCTTTTGACCTTGGTATAATAAGTTGTAGTCCTTGAATTAATAAATCATAACACCAGACAAGAAACCCAATCTCTGACATAGCTGAATGACACAATGGCAAAGTTATTCAGGACAAAGAACTGAATCACATGACACTGACTGTTTATCTGAAGACTGCAAAACAATCGTAACAAAAACATAAAAAACCCAGAGAGTAGTTTTGAAATAACGAACAATTGCAAAAATATCAGTTTGTCGTGAATCAATGAATCAGGAAATTAATTTAGTCCCTAAAAGTTTTGGTTTAGGAGTTACAAGGCCAAATATGTTCAGGCGGTACTATAGCGTGTGCACACACAAGCACACAACATGAGCTGACTGGGCTCATGTTGTGTGCTTGAGTAGCAGGAGGAACTACTACCTGTTGACAAAGTTTCATGTCTTTACAGCTTTCAGTTTGGTCTGGGTGATTTGTTTTAGGGCAGAATTAGAACAATAAGAAAAACCTGTTCAATTCCAATAGGGTCCTATCTACTGTGTTTGGACCCTAAATATAGCCATAAGTGGAGAACTGCAGAAGTGGAGCCATAACTGCAGAATATCAAATGTGTCAAACATTTGCCACAAACATTCATGTTGTTTCAAAGTAAGCCCAGTGATACACTGGCACACTGCCTGCCTTTAAATCTGAGGGTTTGGGGTTTGAATCTCAGCTTAGTTCTGAAAAGTTACAAGAGATATGGTGCTTCTCAAAAAAGATTATTTAACAGTAAAACCCTTGTATTTGTAAATGTGAATTGTGTTGGCTATGTCGCCTTTGTGGCCTATAAAGCTTGAGACTTTCTTGAACCCCTATGATGGCAGCTTGGAGCTATATCTCTTTTTATTTTAGCCCAAAAACTGGGAAGAAGACACCATAAATAAAAACAAAAATGGGAGGATAGGTGTAGTTTCCCCCCAAATTACTCAGGTAAGGCAAATGTACCCAGTGAAGCCTACATACAAAACTCTTGCTTCTACGTAATTTGTGGGTAATTCCTTATAAAGACCCTCTGGGTCTATTTATCCCCATGCCCATATTTTGCATCATAACTGATAAAATATGTGACACTAATATATTGCTATTAGTCTGAGGTTTTTCCAAGATATGTACAAAATACTGGTCTCAAATTGTTCATGGGAGTTTTAAGGTCAAGAATTACTATATATATATATATATATATATATATATATATATATATATATATATATATATATATATATATATATATATAAATATATAAGAGTTATATAAGATTGACACCAATTATTCAACAGCAGGTCCTATACAATTAAAAAAAAAAACCATCTCATTTCCAACTCAATAGTTGGACAAATAGGGTCACCATAGGCCAATAATCTTCCAACAGAACATTGAAGGACTAGTCCAAACAGGCAATCTCTATCAGCCCATCAAGTATGACCCCAATTAGCCATGAGGTGGCTATTGAATTACATCATGTTATGACTTACACCGATACTGGCATTTTTTTCCAAAGATTACTTTTTTCTGCAATTGTTCAAAGTTTTAAAAAATAGCTTTTTAACTAGTACAATGCTTAATCTAGCGCAAATGTATCAAAATGCCATATTTTTTCTGTAATTGAAATATAGAAAAGATAATGATTTCAAACTGCACATCTGATTAAGACCAAAAACTCTGCATTCATATGTATTCTCTATAATTGCACAGGAAATACGGCAATCTGTTTTGAACATATTCTCACAGAATCAGGAATGGCTATGTATTCTCCAGCCAGCAGAAGAAATTTCAGCAATAACTGCAAATAGTCAACTTCACATTTACCAACATTTATAAGCTTTATTATATTTTTCTTGTAGCACAGAAAATTTCTCAATGTTTTGTATTCCATTGAGCCAGACAATTTTGCAAATACAAGTCATTTAAAATGCCTTACCGTTTTCCAGTAGATCATCAACTTTTGAAAAAAAATGTTATACTCCTCTCTTGATTTTTATTGCATTGTCTCAAACTTTGTCTTTCAACTACTGGTTAAGTCTCAAGGTCAATATCTATTAAAAAAAGTTTTTTAAACACTATGACTGCCTTTTTCTGACACAAGGGGCCATAAGCTTTTGCGCAAGCTTTTGTGCCATCCTGCTTCAAGTCATCCACCATCGTACCCCTCCCAAAGAAAAGCATTGTGACCAGCCTAAATGACTATCGCCCTGTTGCACTCACCCCAGTCGTGATGAAGTGCTTCGAGAGAATAGTCATGACTCACATCCAAGAGACCATTCCAAACACCATAGACCCTCTTCAGTTTGCATACCGACGGAACAGGTCCACAGACGACGCAGTGAACACAGTCCTTCACACAGCCCTCACACACCTGGAGGGCAAGGACACCTATGTCAGGATGCTCTTCATTGACTACAGCTCAGCATTTAACACGGTCATCCCACACAAACTCTCAGAAAAGCTCCTCACCCTCGGACTGACACCTGCTCTCTGCAACTGGGTGCTGAGCTTTCTATCAGATAGACCCCAGTCAGTCAGAGTCGGCAGCCACACACCCAGCACAAGAACAGTCAGCACAGGGGTCCCACATGGCTGTATGCTGAGCCCCCTTCTGTATACACTCTTCACGTATGACTGCGTGTCCTCCCAGAACAACACCAGCATCATCAAGTTCTGCCTGTTCTGCTGTGCACATGACAATAAGACACGCGTTTTTGACCTCCAGCGCGCGCCTCGTTAGCAGCCCCAGGAGACAGTGAGAGAGCGAGAGAGAGAGAGAGAGAGAGAGAAAGAAAGAGAGAGAGAGCTTTGGGACTGACTACTGTAAACACATTGATACATTTGTTGCATTGTCAAAGACATTTGTATTTTTCTGTGCATGAACAGGAGGGTGCACTAAAGACGAATGTGTGTCCAGCCCCTAAAAGATAACTGCATAGGTAAGTCTAATGAGTATTAATTAAGTGCTAATTTTGTAAGCAAATACACTCTGTCCAACAATAGAGCATAGAGAAATACAACAGTTGAATTTGACCTGTACTCTTTTCTGAAACAAGTTTAGACCATACAGAATCCGTAAAACCCAAATAAATGGACAGCTCTGTGTTCTGTCGGACATTACAGAACTTCCACAGAAAGCTGTACTAAGAATTCTCAGATCAGAGAGTGACACTAGCTCAACTGGAACTCAGACACAGAATTGCTCCCCCATGCCCTGGCATGTATGCAGAGTGGGCCTGATGCGTTTCCAGTACCCCCTTTTTCTTATGTCGAGTACTGCCTTGAAGCTGGAAATACAGAATATCAGAATGCTAGAAAGATGTTGAAACTAACAAGCTCAAAAGCATGACATCTTGGAGAACATGGCCAAAACCATGCACTCTTTCAAGGCTTACCCTAGTGATAAAGAAACTGCATGAGCTGCTGAAGCTCTTGTTACCAAATATACTTGCCTTACAGAGCCAAAGTCATTGTGGGTGGTATGGCTGGAAGATGAGCCTAAAATTCAAGATGGGTAACTATCGCACCAAACTGAGCAGGTCTGGATGTAATGAGGTGGCTGTTGACTCTGGTAAGAGGAGCCAAAATAACCCAGAGAGTGAGTCACCCCACTGCAACATCAAAAGAGCTCATCGAGCTGAGGTGAACTATCTATCAAATTTCCCAAGAGGAGATGATGCCTCAAGTCTGGAGCGACTAAGAGTGCAAGTGGTAGAAGTAGTATCAAAGGTGGACAGAAATCTACAGATGATAGAGAGACTAATGCAAACTACATATGCATTACACCGGAAACAATCATTGTTGACAACCCATCCCAATCGGTCAAGGACTTTCTGGAAAATTGGTCTGCGCTTCGATTAGAGTCACAGGTAAATTCTTTCTTAACCTTCTTGTGTTTCATTTGGTGTATTCATCTATCCTCATATTGGTATATGTAGAATCAGATTTCTAGAAAATTTACTTCATTGAAAACTTAAACTCATCTTCACAATCTTCTGTAATCCAAGGTCTGTGACATGACATAGGAATTTCAATTAATAAACTAATTTTAAATGGAGATTGTAATGCGTTGTAAAAACAACAAATTGCACAACTGAACATTAATCAAATTTGTATTCCTATTGCTGAATGTTTAGGTTTGTGCATAATTTCACAGGATCACATATCAACTTGCGAAGTAAGTTCTATACAGTTCTATACAAGCATACACCAAGACTATTGGCTGTCTACCGGCAGAAGGCTGCACGTACTGGCAAGACTGCTGAAGCTCTGAGGAGTATATTTAGTGCTTATGATCTTCTGGTAAGAGACCACATTTGGTATTAATTTTAATGAAGATATTGCACAAAATTTACCGCTTTGCTGTGTTTTTCCTCTGCTTCTCTGTTTTTTCCTCTGCTTCCCCAGTTTCTTCCTATCCTGCATCTCCTGCTGCTTCTGTTGTTTTACTCTTCTTCATCTGCTTCTTCTCATTCCCTCATCTGATCTAAAGAGTTTCACATCTATTTAGAGGAGCAATGTGATGTTAACTACAGATGTACTGTTGCACTTCGAGCCCTCCCTGTGTTCCTTTGTGAAAATGACTGCTTTTTTCAAGACTTGGAACATAAGTTATTAAATATGTACAGGATGATATTAACAAATATTGCAGGATACCCTTTTATTTTATAAATGCAATGGAATGACATATCTGAATACCCCAGCAAGTAATGGCTCTAGGAAGCAACCATATTTTGTTCCTGAAATAAAAGCGTGTCCTTTGTGCCCAAAGGCTTAAAGTACAAGGAGTATTTTTTTACCCTCACAATAGTACAATTGCTCAGTTTTAGTCTCAGGACTCTGTACCACTACTTAACCAACTTTTTTTTTTTTTAATCTATAACCCTCATGTTTCACATTTGAAGACATCCCACCAACACCACTGAATCTGGTATGCTTAGTTCTGCTTTGGAAAGAAAGCAGTTGGAGGAAAGAAAGAAAAAAATTGAATTATTGCTGTATGTGTGTTTACTATTTGTTTGTTTATTTAATTTATTTTCCAGGCTGAGAGAGAGTGAACTGGACATTGCACACTTAGAAGTTGGTCTTCTCAGCATGGTGAATGAAGATCAGAGTTCCTGTGTTCATTTCAGCCCGGCAAGGTTTGCTATTGTACCGGAATGTGACATTGTCCTGAATGTCCTTTCGTATTTGGCTGATGGTTTTCTCATGTTAGTTGGTTTAATGTATGCATTAAACATCAGCTATCCAAAAGAACTGACCCACACCTTCAACTTCATTCAGAAAGTCCTCATGGGCTTGGATGACTTTAAACCACTAGCACCCAGGCTGCTAAATCTAAAAAATGATCTGTTAGGGAGGGTGTAATTGGCAAATGATTCAATCCCTCTTGATGGGACCTTTGTAGGTCCTGCATGTTGTAAATATCTGTTGATTCATCACCTTTCTGTGCTCCTGTTTGTTAAACCTGCTGTTGTGGTAAGTTTGGGTTTTTTTTTTGCTGGATTATAGTGCAACTTCTTTAAATGCATAGTCCCAGAAATTGTTGTGTTGGAGATTCACAAATATGTTCAGAAAATGAGCCAGTTAGCGCTGTTTAAAGTGTTTATTTATTTTTTTTATTGTTGCAATGGTACAGGCCATTGGACACAGAACTGTTACTGCACCAGTGTATGTTTACTAAAAGCTTACACAAACAGGCTTAAAATATTTTTGTTTAATACTTTTTCTTTATTTTATTTCATGGAAATACTTTTTACCCTTTCTTGTACTCATCCATTTCTTGTAGAGCATCCCTATTAATACAGGGCTAGGCCTGTCGTGATTACTATATTTTATTGGACAGTACACTGCCCCAAAGATTACTGCAATAGTTGGTAGTCATTTTAAGGCTAATTTATGCGAGTGAAAATATAATAGCATGACAATGCAATTAAACTCTTTTTAAAGAGCAAGTACTTTTAATAATTACTAATATTAAGAAATTGTGAGTGGAATATAAATTAATAAATAAATCTCATTATACACAAGTAAAGCAAAAAAACTAAAAAGGTGACATTAAACCCAATAGGCAACACTGAAGCCTGCAAAAAATTGAGGTCATGCAGATTTATTTATTTTTAATTTTTTTGTACCATTAGTCAATAATGTGATTATTGTGACAAGCCTATACAAAGCCATACATTTATTTATTTTTGTTTAAAGTGTTTACAGTTTGTCCTTAAATGTGTTTTAACGAGACGTTTTATTGCACCTCAGCAGGTGTTTTATATATTTGTTGAAATGACTTGTTTATGGGGTATTGTGTAAATGTACACAATAGCTTGCATTTGTTAAAATGAAAAGTTAATTTTCAGCAGCTAAATTTCTTACTACTATTAATCCAAGAAAAACTATGTGAAGATGAGCTGGACCCTTACTTCCTGCGTCTAGCAGCCCCAGTTATTTTAGAATACATAACATATATTTTTAATCTCTCTCTTTTATCATGCAGAATTCCCAGGATCTGGAAAATAGCTCATGTAACTCCCCTGCATAAAGGAGGTGAGGCAGCAGGTATAAATAACTACAGGCCAATCTCAAAATTGTCCTGTTTAGCTAAAATTTTAGAACTCCTAATAAATAGTCAACTTAAATAATTTCTACACGAAAAATTCTGTCCTGTTTAGCTATCAGTCTGGCTTTAGAGAAAGACACAGCACCATCTCTGCTACCACACTGGTTTTAAATGATCTCTATATGGCCATAGATAGGAAGAAGCATTGTGCTGCCATTTTTTATTGATCTATCAAAAGCGTTCTATACGGTTGATCACACTCTTCTAAGGAGCTTACAAAAGATTGGCTTTGATACAAATGCACTAAAATGGACCCACAATTACCTTTCAGACAGACAATGCATAGCACTGAGGAAATACAAATCAGATTTCTTAAGTATATCCAAAGGAGTACCATAAGTCTCTATTTGGGCCCCAGTTCTATTCAATATATATGTTAATGAACGTGCTGCATCTGCCTTAGACTGCAAAGTACACCTGTATGCGGGTGACACAGTTTTATACTGTTCAGCTTACTCTGTTTATGATGCAATAAGAAAAATGCATTGCTCATTTAATGCCCTGCAGGTTACTTTGCACAAACACAAAGTGGTTTTAAATGCTAAGAAAACTTCATGCCATTTTCCAGATCAACTAATACTGATTTTAATTCTGTAAATATCACTACCCTGACAGGATCCAACATCGAGAGAGTCAAGAGTATAAGTACCTCAGCATATGGCTGGATGATAAACTCACTTTTAAACCCCATATTAATTAAGTGGTTAGCAAATGTAGGCAGAAGCTCAGTTACCTATACAGAAATAAATCTGGTTTCCTCGTGTGTGCTAGAAAAAGAACTGTTGAGACAGCCTTACTGTCCGTCATGGACTACGGTGATGTAATTTACAAACACACATCTGCCAGCTCCCTCAAACCACACGACTCAGTCCATCATTTGGCACTGAGGTTCATCACTAGAGATCCTTTTAACACCCATCACTGCAGACTGGATGAGCTACACGACAGGAAACACACTGGTTTATTTTCATTTATAAAACGCTCTCCGGCCATTTGCCAGAAAATATTACTTCCATGATATCTGTAAATAATGTTTTTTATCAGACTCGATCCAGTGGCTGGATCACATGCCAGGTACCAAGGGTTTTTACTGAACTGGGGAAATCTGCTTTTAGTTCCAGCACCAGGGAACTGAACCCTCACAGGACACACTACAGCTCAGCTCGCTGGTGTCACTTGTTCATTTTAAACTTCAACTCTCTAACCACCTCCACTTTGCCTGCAACTGTTTCACCTGATATTTTTTTTTATTATTTTTATCTTGTTTTCATTATTTTATTATCTATTTGTTATTTTATCCATTATTATTCATGTTCTTATTTTAATTATTGTTTTATTAATATTTGTCATCTTAATAAATTTGTTTTAGTATTTTAATTATTTTTATCTTATTTTCCTCATTTTAACTTGATTTTATTAACCTTTAGATCTTATGTATGTTTTAATTTCTGTTTTATTATTTTTTAATGTATTTTTAAATTATTATTATTAATGTTGCACCTTTTATACTTACCTGATTTGAGTGTTCATTTATTAAATTCACCTTTAATCATCTGATATGTTCTTACACATCATCAGTCCCTTACTCTGTACTAACTCAGCAACAATGTAAATGAGGGGCACCCTCAATGTTCTCAGAGACTAAATAAAGGTTGATTGATTGATTGATTGAATACAGGAAACAGGATCTGAAATGTACAGTAACATATTAGCAGGATATAGGCTGACTTTATACTCCATTTCTCTTCCATTAATGATAAATGGATTAAGGTTTTAAGCATGGCAGACAATGGGTCTAAAGAGAAGAGATGGGGACCAAGAGGGCACCCTTGTCTCACATCCCTTCTTATGCCTTGGGTGATGAGTATACTTAATGGATCCATGAGATCAACATTTTGCGAAAGTTTTACATTTTCAGCACAATAAATAAATATTCCCATTTCACTTTATCAAATCCCTTCTCTGCATCCAAGAAACAATTATTTCAGGTGTTTCCAAAGATGCAGAAGAGTGAATGATTCCCAGCAGTCTACTCATATTAGTAAAGGAATGGCGATTATTTAAAAAACAGTCTAGTCTGGTGAGATTACACTACTATAAATGGTATCTATCCTAGAGGAAAGGCTTTAGCTAAGATTCTGACATCTGCATTTAATAGTGATATTGATCTTTAGGAGCAGCAGTCTAATACATGCTTATCAGGTTTCAATAAGAGAGTGATGGATGCTTCAGGAAGGGTTTGTGGCTAGATCCCTTGATTTTGAGAATATTTAAATATTTCTAAAAGAAGAAGTGGGGCCAATTTACCTGAATTGTTTTTATAGAATTCATTTGAATAACCATCTGGTTTGGGTGCTTTAACACTTTGCACTGCTATTATTGATTCCAAAATGTCCTTTAGCTCCAAGGTTTTGTCCAGAGTTTCCTTTACTGCAGGACTGATACTAAGGATAATTAAGCTATTTAAACAAGTGATCATGGTTGAGCTCCTAAGAAAACAGAAGAGTATAAATCTAAGTAATATTTTAGGGAGTTATGCTCAAACTCATTGCTTTATTAAGCGAGATACAACATAATTTCTCCCCTAATTACCACCTTGAGCATCTCCCACAAGGTAGACAGTGAAACCAAATCTGATTTTCTGGTTGACAAGAGGTTATCAATTGTATTGGATATTAAAGTGCAGAAACCTTCATCTGCAAGCAAGGTCTGTATCAAACATCCAAGGCTGGCGCTTTGTTGGACAGAGACAGAGAGAGAGAGAGAGAGAGAGAGAGAGAGAGAGAGAGAGAGAGAGAGACAGATGTCCAACATGAGGTGTCAAATATTCAATATTCTTAACTGAAGGGAGAAGGATTTTATCTATGAAAAAATAATATATTCTTGAATAAGAGTAGTGAACATGTGTAGTAATAATGATATTAATATGTAAGTAATATGAAAACTGCTACAGACTGAGCCATCCTGGAGCAGTACGACACCCTACTATTAGAATGATCTAAGACTGGGTCTATCACACAGTTCAGATTCCCACCAGAAATGATACAATGTATATTGAAATTGGGTTATAAGGAAATACTCTTACTGGCAAAATTCACGTCATCCCAATTAGGTCCATAAACACGCATAAGGGCAACAGGAGCTGATACAACGATAAACCTTCGCTGGGGTTCGGGGACTACTTTACTTGCAGAAAACCAAATATTTTCATGAATCAGTATTGCAGTACTTCTGGCTCTGAAATTTGAATTATTGATATGTCCAACCCATAGGTTTTTAAGTTATGGTCAATTGTGAGTAAATATGTTTCTTGTAAAAATGTTTTTAATCTTTTAAGATGAGCAAATTTTCTAGTCCATTTGACTGATCCACTGAGACCTATGACATTCCACCTAATGAATTGGCTTGCTGATCCCTTTGCCAAATTCACATCTGAATTGTCAGCCATAATTATTTAAGCAATCTAATGAAAATATAAAACAAAGATGGTACCCAAAACTATTGAACCACAATACTGTAATTCTTAGATAACAACTTCTTCTACAAAATCAATTCCCATCAATATAAAGAAAAAAAAAACAACAAAATATAGCCGCAAGCGGCGATGAGCGGGTTCAAGCACACACAAGCAGTACCAGCCCTTCAGCAGGTTTATCCCATCAGGCCTAAAAAGGCCTCAAGCTGTTTGTTCGCAGGCAGAGTTAATAGAACTGAAAGGAGCTCAGATCATGAAAAGGCCTTAATTTGCCATAAACAGCAAGCTTTACCCACATTATAAGCTTCCATTCATATGTACTGAGCTTCACTGGTTTGTAGAACATCCAAGAGGTTTTCAACATAGATGTCAGAACTACATGACTAATGGCAGCATTTCTCACACAGTACCACTTGCACAGCGGACTGGTTCAGTATTTAACCCATTGACTTGATGTAGGCCATAGTAAGGCCTTATGCAGTCATGATGGGCCCATTAGGTGTAGAGCAGCTCAGTGAAACTGGGTCAGAATCAGTCAAAAGGCCTCAATATGATATCAGCATTGACTAAGGACTAAAACCATAGACGTTCAGCAGGTTTTGGTCAGAATGACCTTTTGACCTTTGTATAATAAGCCTTTGTCTAGTGAAATCTTTGAAGAAATAAGGCAAAATACCAGACAAGCAGTACAATTTTTGACATGACATGCAATCAGAAAGTTGTTCTGGTGAGTGAACTGAGTCATATGGCAACAATAGTTTGTTGATCAACCTTGTAATAACATTGTAATAGCAATTTAATAGATTTTGAAGTGTTTTTGAGTGCTGAAGTGCCCCCTAAAGGCCTATCTCGACAAAAAGTTGCATACACCCTTATAGTTTCAGTGTGCAATGATGGTTAAAGTTTGGAGGTGATCTGGCCAATGTTTTTTGAGTTACAGTAAATCAAGTTAGAATTGCCATGACTGCAGTAATTAGTTGACTGATCTACCTTACCCTGAGTCAAGAAGTCAAAATTTTTTTGATAATTATTTACCTAGAGATGCCTGAGAGTTATGCTAGGCCAATTTCGATACGTTTGGGTGAAGATCCAGAGACTGGGTGAAGATCCAGAGAAACTGAAATTTTTTAATGAACATATTTGCAAAATTGTTTGACATGCCATACTACAATGGATTCATATGGAAATTTCATCATAATTGTAATAATATAGTAATGACATGTAATAATTTTATTTTTATGTATAGCGCCCCCTGTGGTCAAATCCTTTGAAACTAGACTGTTTGTTAGGAAGTGGATACATGTAGACACCAGTCAAGTTTCATGACGATTGGTCAATGTTAAGCCTGTCAAAGGCCTGCTGAATGCTGATTGCCTGATGGTGGCCATAAATTTCAATGCATCAAATTGGCCTCAAATGTGCAGCAGATGATGCTTGCCAAGTTTCAGCTTGATCGGATGCACAGATGCTGAGAAACAGTTAATTGGCAATTGCCCTGCCCCCTAATGACATATGCCCTCCAAAATTAACATGCATCCACAGAATCTTGTCATGAATAAGGCTATAATCTCGGTGAAGACCAAGATGGCGTCGCGACCACACCGCAAGGCTCGGCGTCTTACCAGTTTCAGTAATATAACACTTATTTACTTTACTTAATTTACTTAAATACTTCTCAGTATTTTCGCTCAGATCGCTCGTGCGAACTACAGTTACAGCAGACAGACACTTTTGGATATCAACATTCACTGCACAAACATCGGATTTACACATCAGTTTGACTTTAACCAGCTTCCTCCAGAGTTGATCCGGACACCGGGCCCTAGCGAGTCACTCTTGCCGACCGGAAGTGCCCAACGCCGGCGACGCCAGTGTAAAAAGAGACGGGGTAAGCGCGGAGGTTTGCGTGCTAAGCTAAGGCTAAACCCACACCGGCCGGCGTTACCTAGCGTTTTTCTCGCCAATGTTTGCTCGCTGCCGGGAAAGCTGGACGAATTAAAGATCTGGACCCTCACACAGAGATGGCTCAGGGACTGTAATTTGATGTTTTTCACGGAAACGTGGCTAAGGGGCGATGTGGCGGACAGCGTGGTGGAACTGGAGGGACGTGCGCTGTTCAGAGCTGACCGGTCAACCGCGACAACGGGGAAGACGCGGCGGAAGAACCTGTATCTACGTAAACAAAGCGTGGTGCACGGACTCTGTTGTAGTGGAAACCCACTGCTCACGGACCTGGAGTTCCTGACCATTAAATGCAGGCCCTTCTATACGGCTCGTGAGTTTAGCTGCATCGTCGCTACTGTAGTCTATGTGCCTCCTGATGCTAATGCTAACTCGGCTATGGAGGCTCTCTGTGCTACCATCAACAAACTTCAAACTACATACCCGGACGGAGCCTTTACTGTAGCAGGGGACTTCAATCACACTGATCTAAAATCTGGATTACCAAAATTTTATCAGAATGTCTCCTGCACCACAAGGGGACAAAAAACTTTGGAAAAAGTTTACACAAACGTGGCTGATGCATACAAAGCCACACCCCTCCCCCACCTCGGACTTTAAGATCATCTTTCTCTGTTTCTACTCCCCAAATACACTCCAGTCATTCGGAGGATCAAGCCTACAACCAGAACTGTAAAGATCTGGATGGATGGGGCTGACTCCTTCCTTCAGCACCAGTTCCAGCACACTGACTGGAGAGAGTATGCTGCCCGGGCCACCACGGCCTCACACATCCACCTGGACACCTACACTAACTCTGTCCTGGAACACATCAACAACTGTGTGGACGGAGTGACAACACAAAAGACAATAATAATATTCCCAAATCAGAAGCCCTGGATGAACAGAGAGGTTCGCTCTCTGCTCAAAGCCAGAGATGCTGCCTTCAGGTCAGGAGACCGGGAGGCTTACAGCTTGGCCAGAGCCAATCTGAGGAGAGGAATATCCATAGCCAAGTACTGCTACAAACAGCAGATCAAGGAGCACTTTACCTCCTCTGACCCTCGGCGTATGTGGCAGGGCATACACACCCTGACAGACTACAAGCCACCGAGCACTGCGCCATCCACCAACAGTGCTTCACTCCCTGATGAGCTGAACCACTTCTACGCTCACTTTGACCGGGGTAATAAGGTGACATGTTTAAAAAACGATCCTCCACCAGACGATAATCCACTTGAACTTTCCAATTCGGATGTCAGTCGCATGCTGAGCAGGGTGAATGCACGGAAAGCAGCCGGCCCTGATGGTGTACCTGGCCGTGTGCTAAGAGCCTGTGCTGAGGAACTCTCGGGTGTCTTCACACACATCTTCAATGTCTCGCTGGCCCAGGCAGCTGTCCCATCCATCTTCAAGTCTGCCACCATTGTGCCAGTGCCAAAGCACTCAACTGCTTCAGCCCTGAATGACTTCCGACCTGTTGCACTCACCCCAATCATCTCCAAGTGCTTTGAAAGACGAGTTCTTTCCCACCTGAAGTTCTGCCTACCTGCTACGCTGGACCCACACCAGTTCGCATATCTGAGCAATAGATCCACTGAGGACGCCATCTCCACAGCACTACACACTGCACTGACCCACCTGGACTGTCAGAACTCATACATGAGAATGCTCTTCATTGATTTCAGTTCAGCATTTAACACAGTGATCCCGTCCATGCTGATATCCAAGCTCAACCATCTGGGCATCAGCACACCACTTTGCAACTGGATTTTGGACTTCCTGACTAACAGACCCCAGTCTGTTAAATTAGGTAATCTCCATTCATCACACATCACCCTGAACACTGGCGTTCCACAAGGCTGTGTTTTGAGTCCGATACTGTACTCCCTCTTCACCCATGAATGTGTACCTGTTTATGGCTCAAACACCATAGTTCGCAGATGACACCATGATAGGCCTGATCACAGATAACGATGAGACGGCCTACAGGGACGAAGTACAGCATCTCTCCTCATGGTGCCATGACAACAACCTGGCACTCAACACGCACAAAACAAAGGAGATCATCATGGACTTCAGACGGACCAGGAACTAAGCTCACACCCACATCTCCATCAATGGAGTTGCAGTGGACCAGGTGTCCAGCTTCAAGCTCCTTGGTCTCCACATCTCCAATGATCTCACCTGGTCCTTGAACTCCTCCGTCCTCATCAAAAAGGCGCAGCAGCGCCTTTATTTTCTGAGGAGCCTCAAGAAAGCTCACCTGTCTCCCAGGATCCTGGTGAACTTTTATCGGTGTACCATTGAGAGCATACTCACCAACTGCATCTCTGTATGGTACGGCAGTTGCTGCACTGCTGACCGCAAAGCACTCCAGCGGGTAGTAAAAACGGCGCAGCGCATCACAGGCACCGATTTACCCACCATCGAGGACATATACCACAAACGCTGCATGGGCAGGGCAAGAAACATCATCAAAGATGTTACCCACCCAAATCATAGACTTTTCAGCCTCTTACCATCTGGCAGGCGTTATAGGAGCCTCCGCTCCCGCACCAGCAGGCTTAGGAAAAGCTTTTCCTGAGGCGGTTATCCTGACGAACGCTACACAGTCACTTTAAAAAGCTGCACAAACACTTCCTACACCTTCTGCACTGATAATATACTTCATTCATACAACTCTCATTTGTATTGCTGCTCTGTACAGTATCTATTATATCTACATGTCTATATTTGTATACGTATGTGTATATAATAACCTACAATCATATTACTGCATATCTCACTTTATGTATATATGTATATTATACACTATATATTCAATATGTACATTCCTGTATATAAACTTACTACACAGATATATAGATACATATAACACTGCATATATAACACTGTATATTTTATATTGTTTCATATTTTATATTATATATTACATATTTCACATTTCACCTGTACACACATGTATATAACAGTTATATTTATGCACTGGTCACTGTTACCACCGCACTTTATGTAAATAATGTCATATATTGCACTTCTGGTTAGATGCTAACTACATTTCATTGGCCCTGTACTTGTACTCTGCACAATGACAATAAAGTTTAATCTAATCTAATCTAGTTTCAATGTTTTTGGCTAAAGAATTCTTGAGTTATAGAGTCTTAAGTTAATTTTGAGTTTTGCCAGAAGGGCTAATTAGCATATGGCAGCCATAATGTTTGCAAATATCAATTTTTTTTGATAAATCCTAATAATCAGACTCTCCTGAGTTTTCTGATACCAGAAAATTGAGGATTGAGTGAAAATTGTAGGACTAGTTCACAAAAGTAGGTTTGGAATATTATGCAAATTAGCTAAAATTTAATGTGGGTGGAGCTCAATGGTACCAGCGACAAAGTTGTTTGGCTTGACCCAAGGAATGAGGCACAAAAGGAATTTTGTCTGTGCACATATCTGTTTAGGAGTTATGAAGCAAAACGTGTTCTGGTGCTCTATAGCGCCCCCCCTTTGGCCAATCGGGGTCATTTTTGCTGTGGGGCGAAATGCAAACAAACTACACCTAGCCACCAAGTTTGGTGTCTGGATGGCTTACGGTCTCCTCTCCACAATCACTTTTTCAGGAGAAAAGGAATAATAAATATAGCCGCAAGCGGCAATGAGCGGGTTCAAGAACGTACAAGCAGTACCAGCCCTTCAGCAGTTTAGCCCATCAGGCATAAAAAGGCCTCAAGCTGTTTGAATCTTGTTCAGAGGCCGAGTGAACAGAACCGAAATGATGTCAATTCATCAAAAGGCCTTCAGTTTGCATAAACAACAAGCAGAGGTCTTTACCCACATTATAAGTTTCCGTTCATATGTACTGAGCTACACTGGTTTGTAGAACATAGATCTCAGAACTACATGATCATTGGCAGCATTTCTCACACTGTAGCTTTTGCACAGTGGACTGGTTCAGTATTTAAGCCATTGACTTGATGTAGGCCATAGTGAGGCCTAATGCAGTCACAAGGAGCCCTTTAGGTGTAGAGCAGCTCAGTGAAACTGGGTCAGAATTAGTCAAAAGGCCTCAATATGATATCAGTATTGATCAAGGACTAAAACCATAGACGTTCACCAGGTTTTGGTCAGAATGACCTTTTGACCTTTGTATAATAGGCCTTTGTATAGTGAAATCTTTGAACAAATAAGGCAAAATACCAGACAAGCAGTACAATTTTTGACATGACATGCAATTAGAAAGTTGTTCAGGTGAGTGAACTGAGTCATATGGCATAATTGTTTGTTGATCAACCTTGTAATAACATTGTAATAGAAATTATTTGATTTTGAAGTTTTTTTGAGTGCTGAAGTGCCTCCAAAAGGCCTATCTGGACAAAAAGTTGAACACACCCTTAACGTCTCAGTGTGGAATGATGCTTAAAGTTTGGAGGTGATCTGGCCAATGGTCTTTGAGTTACAGTAAATCAAGTTAGAAATGCCATGACCGCAGTAATTAGTTCACTGATCCACATGACCATGAGTCGAAAAGTCAAAATTGTTTTGATAATTATTTACCTAGAGAGGCCCCAGAAAAGTTTGGATCAAAATCCAGAGACTAGTTTGAAAAAGAGCATTTTCAAACAGGTATCAACTACTAAAAAAACATTAGGGGTCCATTTTTAATTGGCCCACAAGACATTTTATAAATAGCATAGAACAGAATATGGCCCGCACTTCAACTTTTGCTTGAGTGTATTGCACTTCTTAGTTTTAACTGTTGATCAAGGCAGTTGCTCCACCAAAAAAATTTCCCCCAAGTTACTAAACATGGCAGAACCAAAGAAGCGAAAGGTAGAAAGTGAGTGCAGAAAATTTCATAAACGGTGGGAGTGTGAATATTTCTTTAAAGAATTCAAGGGGAAGTGTGTCTGTCTGATCTGCACTGAAACTGTGGCACTTATGAAAGAGTATAATGTATGATGTCATTATGAAACCAAACATCAGGCCTATGCATCCTACACTGATGCTGAGGGAGAGCAGAAAGTAAAGCAAATGGTAGCTATCCTGCAGGGTCAGCAACAGTATTTCTTTCGTGCTCAAAAAGTCCAGGAAAATGCTACAATAGCCAGCTATGAGGTCACCCAACTCATCGCAAGACATGGCAAACCTTTTTCAGATGGAGACCTCATAAAACAATGCCTCGTTAAAGTCGCCGAAACAATGTGCCCTGAAAAAGTGCAGGACTTCAACAACGTCAGCATGTCCAGAAATACAGTTGTGCGACGGCATTGAAGACTTGTCAGCCAACGTTAAACTGCAACTGTCTGATAAAGCTTGTGCTTTTGATTTTTACTCCACCGCATGCGATGAAAGCACTGATGCCACAGACACCGCACAGTTGCTCATTTTTTTGCGGGGAGTGGATGAGAACTTTGGAGTTACAGAGGAGCTGCTCGATCTTAAGAGTCTAAAAGGCACAACAATGGGTATGGATATTTTTGAAGCTGTGTCAGACTCAATTGACAAAATGGGACTTAAATGGGACAAGCTGTGTGGAGTTACAACAGACGGGGCTCGAACTATGGCAGGTGCACACAAAGGAATGGCCTCTATGATGTGCTCTAAGGTGAAAGAGACTGGAGGTGAGGCTTTTAAAATGCACTGCGTTGTTCACCAAGAAGCCCTTTGTGCCAAGACAGTCAATCTTGGAGATGTAATGAACAAAGTCGTGAAAACTGTCATCATAATTTGAACAAGGGGACTGTACCACTGAGAATTTCAGGCTTTCCTTTCTGATGTCGATGCTGAATATGGGGATCTACTCTATCACTCGGATGTGCACTGGCTAAGCCGCGGCGCCGTGCTGAAGCGTTTTTACTCCCTGAGGACAGAAATTGACCAGTTTTTGAAGGAGAAGGACCGACCTCTTCATGAGCTGAATGACCCTCTATGGTTGGCAGACCTAGCATTTTTAGTTGATCTGACTGATCATTTAATCACCCTGAACAAGAGCCTACAAGGGAAAGAGCAGCTTCTACCACAACATTATGCGCACATGAAAGCATTTTGTGTGAAGCTCAATCTCTTTAAGACACAACTGCACAACTTCAACGTTGTGCACTTCCCCACACTGTCCGAGATCAGAACTGCTTATCCACAGGCCAACCTTTCTGCTAAAAAAGGGAAATATGTGTCTGTGATTACATGTCTCGAAACGGAATTCAGACAGTGCTTCCAGGATTTTTCTGTCATTGAAAAAGAAATCAAGCTATTCGCGACCCCTTTCTTGGTGGATCCCGAAGAAGTGGAAGAGAATCTGCAATTAGAATTCATCAAAAACCAGTGTGATGATCCTCTGAAGAATCAACATCAGCAGCTTTCCCTCCCCAAGTTCTACCGGGGCTTGGAAAAGGAAAAGTTTCCTCTGATGAGACGCCACGCGAAAAAAAAGATCACTCTATTTGGCTCAACATACATATATGAGCAAACATTTTCGCTGTTAACACTGAACAAAAGCAGATTGAGAACCAAAATGACCGACAGCCATCTCCATAATGTCCTTTGCATCTCAACCACTAAGTTTACTCCAGACCTGCCAGCCATCCTTCGGTCCAAAGCGCAGCAGCACTGCTCCCACTGAGTGCAACGTCGTTCCCACTTTAGGTGAGTAAAAAATATATTCCACAGTACCCATGAGTTAATGCATGTGCAAGTACACATGCTTCAAATATCAATAATGTGCATCAATTCTGTCACTACCCTGCTTTTGCAGCTTTCTTATATGCGTTTTTCTTGTTAACACACAGAGTACAAAGTCAGCTGATCTCATCTGATGCAAATGTGCTACTTGATCAAGTTACATCTGTCCGGATTTTTGGCACAAGTGGCGTCGGATCAGCACATTAGCTGGATGGCCCGATTTATATACCTAGCGCAGCTGATACTCACCAGAATAATTTATTAAAATTATATGCACTCCTGTTATTAAGTCCAGTTCAGTCTGTTAATGTTGATAACCGTTTCAAACGAATGTTAATAACTTAAATAACAGGCTTAAAATTTACCCGTCCCATTTTCCCATTTATTGATTTTCTCTGTACTGTAAATCTTCTAAGAAGAAATCTGAGGCTGCTTTAATGATAGGAGCTCTTGGTATGTGCCTGCAATTGAACATGCTAAAATTGAACTTCTACAATTTTAGTATGTAAGAATTCAGTTATCATGAACATAAACTCATGGCTTTTCCTAACTGGATTTGAATGGGAAAATTTTTAATTGCTATGAAGTCAAGCTTAACATGTAGCAATTTATTCTTCGCATGCTCAAATATAATTCTCTAGTGTTGTTTTTTACTTGTTAATACAGTCTGATGTAAAAAAAAAAAGAAGAAAAAGAAATGAAAGTAAGCAGATTTGAAGTAAAATTGCTTGCTGTGCAAACATACGAAGATACTTGAACAAAATGCTCAAAAAACAATCAACAATCCCACACTACAGCACCAGGTACAGGGTACAGGATCGAATAGGTTGGTCATGTTATTTGTTATAATTACGATAATGTTGCTGGATGTTTTAAGATTTTACAATATTATTTAAATTACACATTGCTGGAATTGTGCAAAATTCAAACATCCCATGCAGGCACAGGGCTGCAGTTTCTGTGTTAATCTTGAATTTCCCTTGACATAAAACATAATAAAACGGGCCCTAAAGCCAAACAAAGAATGTCAAAGTGATAAACTTATTACATTAAACTAAAGTAAGATGTTAATCATTAGAGCAACACTTGGGTGACTGAATGTCATTATACTGTACTATAAAGTAGTATGAGAACGTCATGAACACAGAATACAGCTTTCAGATTTAATTCCAAAGTCTGGCACAATTAAAAGTATGGTATTAGAAATAGCAGAATTTAGTAATGCTGTTTTGAAACCAGTTGAAATTACATTACAAACTTTTTCTCTGGGGTCCAATTCAACTCCAACCCCAACATCTTCTTTGCACAGTACAGTGCACATGTGTTTATGACCTAAATCAGTAAGCACTCTAGACTTGTCCTTGCTAGATATCACCTAGCTAATTAGAGACAAATGAGGATATACTGTTTGTATATGCAATTTCCAAAATAACGTTGATAGAGATATTTAAAGTTTTAATGCATAATAATAACGAGAAAGAATAATACTGTCATATTACATCGTCAGTGTGCTTACGTAAATGTGTCAGATTGGGAACTAAATCTGACGGCTGTATCCTGTACTCGCCATATTCTCCTAAAACTTGATGACTCGAAGGCTGGTGACCCTGCGATGGCCCAACAACCAACGTCTTAAATTCGTCGTATTAAGTTAAACTCACTGTAAGATTCGTTGTTTGGCTTAAATGTCATTTTCTGTTGCTTACTCTGAATTAATTTAAGATGAACCGCTATCTATACATTTAAACTAGAGAAATCGCAAGTTTAACATGTGGCGTCCATGGGCTTGCGTGATACAAGTATACGCGTGTTCTTAAAGGGAGTCGGAATTCGACACACCTGTAAGAACTGAAATAACTGTGCTGTATGGTATAATGACACAGTTCTGATTTGGCTAAGAACAGAAGCGACACACCGCATTCCCATT
Source organism: Pygocentrus nattereri (assembly GCF_015220715.1). Taxonomy (NCBI): domain Eukaryota; kingdom Metazoa; phylum Chordata; class Actinopteri; order Characiformes; family Serrasalmidae; genus Pygocentrus; species Pygocentrus nattereri. The sequence goes on from NC_051225.1 coordinate 17,994,051, forward strand.
TCTGAATATATTAACTCAAAAGCTTATAAGGTTTAGCTTGACTTGCTATAGCAGTTATAGCTAAGTAACATTCTGATGACAAAATGTAGTAATAGATTACGTACCGCCATTTCATAAACGTCCTCTTTATTTTCTCTTAGTGTGACGCAAATCCTTTCTTTCGTGCATTTATACTTACAAATATTTTAAATCTACATACGACTTGAGGTAAAGCCTAAAATGTTCTTCCTACTGCGTCTTCAGCAAAAGTAGCACATTAGCAGGTAAGTGAAGACAGCAACAACACTTTGCGCGATGGTCCCAGGAAGTGAACATTTTTAAAGTAAAAGACCTCATGCTACTCGTAGTAGCTTAATAATAATAATAATAATAACTACAGAATCGAACAACATTACTCATTGTTGTTAGTTGTAAGTACCCATTGTAATATGTTAAAGATGGAAAATATCATATTTATTTTTTAATTCTGCTATCCAGTGTTAATCGCTTGGTTCTTTTCAAAGGGTGAGTCTTACGTTTTTGAATTGTTCATCCTTATTTCGTGTCCTTGGAGGTATTCCACAATAGAAGCGGAATATTTAAGCAGCCCGGATAGCATTATATCAGCTTTAAAAAGAACAGAAAGAATTTAAATATTTTAAACATTTACATATGTCTAGTTTTGTTTTAGACAAGCATATTACATATTACATCTAACCATTTGAAAGATTGTCTCAGTGGTCATCCAGGGCTTGTTGCAGTTACCCTAAATCCTTACGTTCTGCAAACTGTTCGTGGCACTGATGTTATGTGGAGACTTGAAAGAATCCTCATTTAATCAGTCAGGCAGGTTACCTAATCGTTATCACTAAATGTGGTTATCATAACATTTTTATTTCAAACTAAGTTTGATTAGGTTCTTTAGATTAATTAGATTCCAATCTATGACCGCCTTGATATGTTCCAGCTCCCCCGGCCCAGAGGGATAAGCAGCTTGGAAGGTGTGCGTAAAGATTCGTTAGATTGCTTCCTTTATTTACAAACACAGACATTTGACAAAATGCTTAAATTAAGCAAAATGCTCTACAGTAAAGCATAACGCAAACTTAACTTTAGCCAGAAATGGTGCTCTTCAGGGACAACATTCAGCATTCAGGCAATCTCAGACAGATAACATAGTTTCACCTCAATAAAGCTGGCAAAGCTCCCCTCATCAAAGTGTGCATTGCAAACTTGCATGCTGATGGTCTTGGTACAGGGACATAACTGATCTTGCATTACCACTGGCTGGCCAGTTCTGAATAAGTGCAAAATATGTGCAATCCCATATTGCTTTTATGCACATATTCGACCCATTGCTCTTAACCTGAAAAGCTAAATTAAAAAATGCTAAACAATTTGAAAAACTAAACTTGAAAGACCAAATAGTAAATATAGCTAGCTAAGTTAGCTAACTTTAGTTAGCTAGCATAACATAGCTAAGACTAAAAGGCTAAAGACTAACAGTACAATATCTACAAACTCAGAACTAAAACTAAAAGTTATAACTACCGAGAACAATGAGTCTATATATAGAAAAAATATGCAAAACTGCGCCAAAATTCTCCCTCACTGTAATCTGCTATTCTCATATTCAGGTGCATGACACCAATGGGGGTTGTTGTCAGGGGCAGTAACATTGGTCGATTGATTTGTGTGCAGTGACGTCATCCGCTCTTATCGCAAAGTTGAGCCAGAAGGGCACTGCAGAGGCAGAACTGACTATAATAAAAACTGTATTTTTACAGTTTAGAAAGGGTGTATTAGGGTGTAGTTACTAATTAAAAGAAAATGGCAACAAATTGAAAAAAATTTACCCATTTTAAAGAAATTAAATTATAATAATTAAAAGAAAATGAGAGAACAACTAGTTAATCATGAGAACAAAATAAGAAATCGTGTCCACAAATAAAATAAAATGTGCATCCAAGTTTGTCACAATTCCCCCTCCCAGTCATCCATGTGCTTTTGTTTTGCTTCCTTCCCGGTCCTGCCCCCTTGTTTCCAGACCATCAAGCGCCTTGGGTCTACCCGACTTGAGCAATGCTGCAGGGAAGAGCAACCTGTAGCGCAAGACGAGGATTGACGGAAGGAACATTCAGGAAACCCATTACATCGCTTTCAAGTACTACTGCGAGCTTCCCATAGCTCAGGTGAGGCTTGGGCGGCCCGAGAGGGTTCTGTTTCTGTTTGTTTCTCCAGGTTGGTGCAGCAGTCCACCGCCCGAATTCCTGATCCCATTCCCGCACCCCGTGGCACACCTGTTCCTGTGGCCGCACCCCGCGGCACGCATATTCCTGTAGCCGCACCCCACGGCACGCCTGTGTCAGTGGCCACACCTTCAGCATGCCCGTGCCCCCGGACCCGTCGCCTGTCGCTGCAGGCCCGCCTGCCTCCGAGGACGTCACTGCAGGCCCGCCTGCCTCAGAGGATGTCATTGCCCCTTTGTTCCCGCCTGTTTGTTTTTTATTTTGTTGTTACCGCGACCCAGAAGGATAAGTGTGTGTGTGTGTGTGTGTGTGTGTGTGTGTGTGTGTGTGTGTGTGTGTGTGTGTGTGTTTTGTTGCTTGGTACCATGAACATTACAATGTAATTGCAACTGTGAGCTGCCTTAATGTTAACCCTTTGCATGCAAAGGAGATCAAAATAACACAGTTCTGAGCAAGGTACAAAGATTTGGCAGTGGGTGCAAACTGGAAAGGTTCTGATAGTTTGAGATAGAGTGTCAAAATAGTTTTCATGTCAATACTAAAAATGGGAAAATGGCTTTTTGCTAAAAAAAATGAGCATTTATATATATATATATATATATATATATATATATATATATATATATATATATAGAGGAAAACAGTAATATCTTAGCTAATAAAATAAGTAGATGTAGTAACTGAATTGGTAGTTTGGATATGCTGCAATTACATAACAAAAGATATTGAAGACCATCCACTTTGGAGAGCCCAAAATTTGAGATAGCTCTAGATTTATGACTAACGTTTAGACCACCAAATTCATCACAATTTACAATAACATATTTCTTAACAGAATCTTTAAGTTGATTGATTTGATGAATCAAAATGACATAGATCACTCTATAAATACATTCTACTTTACAAAGCCAGGTTCTGCTTCTTAGAGACAGATCTCTTCGTTAGCAAATGTTAGTTTTTTGGTGTTTTCAGTAGCTGGGCTATGAACGCATCATTAATGAGGTACTGGCAAGGTTGTGACAAACAGTGTTGAGACGTAAACTGCGCCACCTGTTGATAGTGACAGCGTTAGAAGAACTGCTGGCCATGCTACCGTTATGATTCACATGTAATTGCTTTTAATGAGTAAAAACATTGTTAAGATCTAGTTTCTTTAGGGCAAGGTACGGACGTAGGCTACGTTACTGAATTACACTCCAGACGCCAAATGCCCTTTTCCATTTGTCTGTAGCGACCTCTGGTGTTACCAAAATAACTAACAAAGAATAGTTTGACAATTGCGTCATCTGATGTTCATTGTCGTGATAGAAAAACGCCCTGCCCCACAAAGACATATATTCGGTCTATTCTGTGATTATATGTTAATGTGGAATTTCAATTTTTTTTTTCAGTTTATTTTAGCGAAATGTGTTTCAATTCTCATACTGTCGACTGAACTGGGGCTGTCTACGTATAATTCTGTTACACTTTTGATGACAGTCAGAGGTAAAGTTTCAAAAATCTAAATATAGTTACATCGCCTAGAATCTATGAGCTGTTGGCTCTTGTGACGGGTGGGGGAGGGGGTGCGGTATTAGCTACGTGGACTTTTATTAACCATATTTTAAAGTTATTGAGTACTCTTGTGGCTTTCCTGTCCTTCTGACAGCGAGGAGGTGCCCGGCTGTTGTTCGTTCACGTCACTCTTGCTCTCATTCCCTTCTTCCTTCCTGCCGAGCACCGACACGAGACCTAGCCACAATTCAAACTATACAGCGGTATTAAAATATTCCAAAGTGTTTTCTACGTATACAACCGATTTTTGGAGTGTGGTAAGTTTAATGACTTCATTGTTTTTTGACGGATATTAAAGTCATTGCCTGGCACTGATCGGTCGATCGGTCCCATGTCTATCCTTGCGAAAGTCAACGAATTCTTTATGACTGGCTTGTAAAATAATTTGCACTCTGAACTGGATGCTAAAACATACATTTCCGCTATTCATGCGACACCTTTATGACGGTAAGTGTAATTGTGTAGCAACAAACATTGTTTATCCATATTATTTTTCAAAGCCAAAATGTCGCCTTTTCTTTTTACTTCCACATTCTCTCATGCCACAAACAGATGGCGTCGTGGGGGAGGGGAGGGGAGGGGAGGGGAGGGGCGGGGGGTTGGGGAAGCCGCATAAACGAATACAGCAGGCCACAGTCCTCTTCTCCTCTTAGTGGTACAAGTGCTAGCCTAACACACATCGACCGGGACAAGATATGCGTGTTTGGATCACATTTCTGCTTGGATTCAAACTTATTCTCTCTCAGATGTCTTGCTTGAAGGCCAGTTGTGGTCAGCTATGTAAGAGAATGTTGCGAAGTTCACGAGTGTAGCTGGGTGGCTAATGTAATGTTATTGAGCGTTTGGTTGTGACTTGCTGTGACATAGCCTGTAGTTATTGTTCACTTGTGTTTCCCGAATGTTCTCTAAGAAAATTTCTGAACTGAAAGTATACTGACGGATAGCCCAAGAATTTTCTATTGTTGTTTGCTTTACATTTAGCATTTGCCTTGTATGCACTCCACTGCCATTAACTTGCCCATAAAGTGTCAGGCCAATTGTGACTCATCAACTAAGTACAAAATTTGCATTATGTTTGATATATACTGATGGGGATTAGATTCTAGTTTTGTAATATGTGGTATTATATGTGATGAATTACCCTTTTAGGTGTGTAATCGGCTGCCAAGGCAAAATTTAGTCTTAAAGACTTAGGCTGTGTCTGAGTCCCAAACACTGACTGGAACTTCATTCCAAAGGGGGGGTTGCAGTGATTAAGAATTTTCACATTTTCTTTTCATGAGTAACTACACCCTAATACACCCTTTCTAAACTGTAAAAATACCATTTTTATCATAGTCATATCATAGTACAAGAAGGCTCTGATGTAACATTATTAATAATGGCACTAATAATAATAGATTAGTTATAATAATAATAGCTTAGTTCACTCAGGTCCTGAGGGACCAGGCCATTTAGAGTTTTATGGCTCAGTGGGTAGCGCTGTCACCTCGAAGCAATAAGGGCCTAGGTTCGATTCCTGTCTGGGCAAACAGCGTCCTTTCTGTGTGGAGTTTGCATGTTCTCCCCGTGTCTGTGTGGGTTTCCTCCTACAGCCCAAAGACATGCTAATTGTTCCTAGGTGTGAGTATGTGTGTGAATGTATATGTCTGTGATGGACTGGCAACCTGTCCAAGGTGTATCCTGCCTTCTGCCCAATGACTGCTGGGATAGGCTCCACCTCCCCTTGCGATCCAGAAGGATAAGCAGCTTAGAAAACATGTGCATGCATTTATTTTTTGGTCATATATGTAAATAAAAACTATGCTTGACATTTCGTTCCAGTTAATGACATAGATTTTATGTAGATATAACTATTAGTGTTGTAGTGCTCGAGTCCCGTCTTGGTCTCAAGAACATAAACCAGTAGTTTTGTTTTAATCTCTGTCTTGATATCATTTGGACTGGAAATTGTTGTTCTAGACCATCTGTGCCATGCCATTGACTGAGATAACCAGAAACTGAATTATTATAGAATATCAACATAAACAGAATAAAACAGTCCTTTGGGTTCCCAAACTGTAACTCACGGCCACCACAAACGACTACAAAAGCTTTTGGGGTCTACAAGATTTAAATGATCAAATAATTTTCATAGACTCTTAACTTATGTGATGACTGATATTTGGCAGTTACTGAGTGCTGTTTGTCAGGCTGATGAAAGGAAAGTTGCAAACAGAGTTTTGGCTTGACAAATTAGATATCTTTTTGATGTGTTCAGTCTTCAAGTGATGGTGAAAATTGTTGGATTTCAAAGTTATGTTTGAAATGACCCTTGAGCAAACACCACAGAATGGTAGCTACTCCTTTTCAATTCCCATGCAGATGAAGCCTAGCGCTACATATTCACTGCTGTATGTCCTTTGTTTTGGTTTATGATTGCACTAATAATATGAACATAATTAGCTAGCAGTTTGCCAGAACAATCAGTGAGCTCGATACAAATATAATGGTTTAGTTATCAAATAATCAGCAGTATTTGCCATATTTAAAATTAAACTTGGTTAAATGTCTAGATTGTAATTAAATTTTTGTGGTTAAAGAAAAAAAACAACACCGATATAATTACTACAATGTATGGTGAATGATATTAACAACAAGCTGTGTGTGTTGAGTAAAAATGCTCGCAGCAAAATCTGTAGCAGCAGTTTTTTGAAGGGAGGCAACAGCAGTGTGTGATACAGCAGTTGGAATTTTTCTTAAGTTATTAGTTTCACCAGTATTCCAAAAAAAAGTTCTGATAACACACTGTATATACAATACAAAACACGCTCACGATAGCTCTTTCCATTGAAGTTACCTGAATAGCTGAGTCAGGCTTATTTCAGTAATTACTCATCTTCCACTTTGAGTTAATATTAGTCCAGGTTGTTACTTAGGGAGCAAACATTAGGGAGAAAAATGTAAGGAGCCGATATTCTTGGGCACCTTGGTAAAGCAGCCTGCTAGCTGGGCTAGTGTTGACCACTAGGCCTGCCTTTGCTGCACCTTTGTTAGTTAACTGCAGCATAAAGTGGTGTGGTCTTGTGGCCGGATGCTCCCATTAAGGCAAAAAATCTACTGAATACAGCGGATACTGACAAAAAAATGCCTGCAACTTCACTATCTGATAGTCAGAGATGTATGGGATATATACATGATACAAATGATTTGAGAAATGTAGGCATGAAACAACATGTAACATTGTTTTTGCCAAGGCAGAAAAGTTACTTATGTGTGCACACCATTGGTTTATTTATATATTGATTTTTTGTACACAAATCAATCGACCAATGTTACTGCCCCTGACAACAACCCCCATTGGTGTCATGCACCTGAATATGAGAATATCAGATTACAGTGAGGGAGAATTTCGGCAGTTTTGCATATTTTTTCTATATATAGACTCATTGTTTTACATAGTTATAACTGTTAGTTTTAGTTCAGAGTTTGTAGGTATTGTAATGTCTTTAGCCTTTTAGTCTTAGCTATGTTACTAACTAAAGTTAGCTAACTTAGCTAGCTATATTTACTATTTGGTCTTTCAAGTTTAGTTTTTCAAATTGTTTAGTATTTTTGAATTTTCAGGCTAAGAGCAGTGGGTCGAATGTGTACATAAAAGCAATATGGGATTGTACGTATTTTGCACTAATTCAGAACTGGCCAGCCAGTGGTAATGCAAGATCAGTTATGTCCCTGTACCAAGACCATCAGCATGCAAGTTTGCAATGCACACTTTGATGAGGGGAGCTTGTATGTTGCTATAGTGGTTGGTATAGTATAGTGGGTAACACATCTGCCTTCGACTCTGTAGACTGGGGTTTAATCCTTGCCTGGACAAGCACCCTACACTATACCAATAAGAGTCCTTGGGCAAGACTCCTAACACCACCTTCGCCCACCTATGTAAATTGATCAGATTGTAAGTCGCTCTGGATAAGAGTGTCAGCCAAATGCTGTAAATGTAATGTTTTTGTTAAAATTGAAGGAAGTAGCAGTGGTCAGGAAACACTAAATTTACTAAAAAAACTAAACAAAAAAACACTAAAATGTGATGTGCATATGCTGCTGCAAGTCACCCTGTAAAACCTGAAATAATAAATTAAAAATAAAGTGCTGGGTCACAGACAGACAAAAAAGGAATTGCATCATGGGGCAGTGGAGTCTTGTGGCCTTTTACTTCAAAAACATCAATAATGATTGAGTTGTTTGGATGCACTTAAATAGTTCATATTTCAGGTTTTCGTATCATTTATTAACATTATTACGTTACATTTATTACGAATTTTAACTGTGACTTAAGAGAGTGACCCAGGAGTTTTTCAAGGCAATGTATTCCATTATGTTTTAGTTTTAGATAGATTTATAGATACCCATACTGGTTTCAGGTATTGGCCAGATACCATGCTCATTTAATAAAAAATGTGCTGCTACCAATATCTAATATATATATATATATATATATATATATATATATATATATATATATATATATATATCTTACCTGTTGTTGCAGACCTTCTGATCTAGTGTCTTTAAGTGGTTCTCCAAAACACTTGATATGCATCTAATCTGTGGATGCTCACAGTCTCTGTGTCTTTTGTCTAATATATATTCATTAGTATGCTTTGATGGTCAGCATAGTTGTAGCTAAAAAGGTTATCATTTTGAATTGGAAAAACATTTTTGTACTTTGCTATAAAGGGTGGCTGTTAAGCATTACTGTAGACATTAGTACAATATAAGTGGATTTCGTAGCAGGTAGCACAGCTGTATAACTCAATCTAGGGTACGGTTTTTAAATGTCCAAAAACACAGCACTGCTGCTTTGAGATGCACAGGAATAATTATATTTATCATACCAGAAGTTTCCTTTTAATATGTCTTCTTTTAATGTGTAATGTTAGTCTTGATATGTTGTCTGACTTTTGTGTTTTTTACTCATGGTTATGCTGATGACAGAAACAGCCTTTAGGCAGAGGGTCATCAGTCTGTCAGTCCAAAGAACAACCTCCCTTCCTTATTTACAGCTTTTTTTGCACACTGGAAACTTGTACATGCTATGTGCTGGTGTCACAGAAAAGCAACCTTCCAATACAAAAAAAAATGGACAGTGTGGCTTATTTAGTCAAAACAACAGGCCTTTGTGGGAGCAAAAAACAAACCAAATTATAACCATCCTTAACTGCTGTGATGCAGAATTTGCACTGTTACTGGTTAACAAAGTTATTTATTCATTTTCTACATACATTTCATACATTTGGACTAGCTAATTTTTTTATGTATTACCTGCAAATTTCCAAATGTTTTGGGATTAACAGCATGTCTTTTATCCTATTATTTTGCACATACTTACTATAATTTTTTCTCACCATAAACCTTATGTTAAAGTATCCGATAAACAGATAAGGCCTGTTTATTGGTTGTTTAGATAGCACAAGCACAGGTACATTATCTATGCTATCATATAAGCATCTGGTTTAATTATAGGCTGTTTGATAGTTGTATTTTGGAGGAACTTATTTCCCAAATATAATTTAATGAATTTTTCTACTTGAAAAAACACATACTTTACACACTTGTATGTATTTCTTTTTTTCCCCAAAGTTTAAAACAAACCATAAAACATTAAAAGTAAAATATGCCATAACTTTGAAGAGGTCTCATTTTATATATATTTATTATATTCCTATATGTTGAATTCAGCAAGTAAACAGTATTTTTTTATAAACATATGCAGAAGTGTATATAGTGTATGAAGTTCTATGTAGAGGATCAGTGTCTAGCATTTACACTGTTGTTGGAACTTATCGCATGTGACAAAGGATGGATCCCTTTAAGAGGAAAGTGTTTCTGCCGTTATGTACTTACACAGGTATAACAAACATTACTATTATGAGTTTTATATGATTTTAATTCTATTCACCCACTTTCCCTTCACACACACACACACACACACACACACACACACTTCTACAACCACATCATGGATTCTACTTTCATTCAAATAAACATCATCATCATCATCATCGTTGCCCGCTAGTCCAAACAGGGTCACGGTAGCAGTTGGGAGAGCAGAGAATCCCAGATGACCCTGTCCCCCGCAACTTCCTCCAGCTCATTCCCGGGGACCCCAAGCCGCTCCCAGGCCAACTTGGAGACATAATCCCTCCAGCGGGTCCTAGGGCGAATAAACATTCAGACATATTCATTTTTAATAATAATGTAATATTTCCCAGTAGCAATGATAGAGTAACCTTACTCCAGCTGCTGTATGGTTAGAAAGTTCCCTCCTTAAGGAAAATATTTTAAACCATACTCATGTTTTCAACTTTATACAAAAACTATTTTCTTATATACTCATCTACATTAACCAATGTGCAATTTGAAAAGCATTTAATCTAGTGTGCAATTTGTGAACATCCACCTGCACTGATGTTCCAAGTTGTGATAAGAATAGCAAAACTGACGGAATAGAGTAGGCAAAATAAGCATTTGTTGAGCTTTTTTTATTTCAAAACTCTCAAGGGACTATTACAGGGCTATCACTGACCTGATATTATTTGATCTTATTATTTGATATTTGTATTGTCAGGGCAGATCCAAGGGCATCCCATGTAGCTGATGCTCTGTCATAGGGCTGAACGAATGATCTGATTTTTCTGCACAATATTGTGATTGCGATATAAATTGCGATAACACACAGATGAAATGTTAGTTTTATTTTAAATATTAAAAGTCTACAATGAATAACAAGATAAATCACATAAGCTTAAGAATAACATCAAATGTTTTTTCCACATAAAGTGTACACTAAACAATCGCTGTTTTAACACTTTTTTCCTCCATTTAATAATTATCTGAACATAATAGTATGCCTCCATTGTCTTGCTCTCTAAAGCACATGTAACTATCAAAGTGTCACAGCTACTAACAGTAACTACTATACATTCTTGTTCAAAGTACAGTGACTTTATTTCTGTAAGCATATGACAATCCAGATTCAATACAGTTTGTTACTACAAAAAATGATCAAGTTAGTAAAATCAGAATATGTTTTTTTCAACATTCATTCAGACCCCATCTGACTAAAGCATCTTTCATTCCAGTAGCGATGTTCTCTCCCATATAATCAAGAGGAAAGTATGACGTCAGGCATCGACTCTTTTAATTCAGAATCTTCACTCATGAAGTGAATAGTGAGGCTGTAAGGTTCAGTAGGCTTGACAACATTTCTCAGCTCTGTTTCAACTTTGTTCCTACACGAAGCATACAGTTCTGGAATAGCGACTTGACTGAAGTATGTGCGAAAGGGAATCTGGTATCTTTTGTCAAGTGCTCAGAGAAGGATTTGGAAGCTGTCTTTAGACACTGTAAATCAGCACCATGCCTTCTAGATGAGCACTTATCATAGAGATGTCTGCGATGATTCTTCATATGTTGATAGAGGTTTGTGGTGTTGCCTCATGAGGTTAGCACCGATGCTCCAGCGTGTCTTGCACAGTAACTGTTTTTGATGCATGTCATTTTTTCTGAAACCAAAATACCCCAGAAACATGATGTGCTGTTTTTCTTTGGTAGCAGCAAAAGGGCAGGGTGAAAGGTAGCTTCTGATTGGTCATTGGAAGAAAGTTTGCGTATTCGTATTTATTGGGTGGATTTTTCTCTTGTAAAACTTACAGGCTATTGGCTAATTCAAATCGTAGCTCTTGCGGCTCGAAAATCGTGTCAATTCAAATCGTGATTTCAACCATTCAAACCTGCGGCCACACTGGTCCTTTGAGGCTACGATTGGGCATGCCTGGTTTAATGTGGGGTACCTTTGTTTTTAAGGTTGCCCATATGAATTATATGAAATGTTCTCAATCACTTAACTAATTAAATATTAGTAAAGAATCTTGTAAAATGTACACAGGTGAATTGCACAGGAGGTAGCAGTGGTTGCTAATAGCTAACTTGTTAACATTAGACAAAAAAAAGAAAAGGAAACAATTAATTTTTTTCTTTTGCAGAGGTAGTTTTAATTTAATTTAAGATTAACTAGAAGTGTTTAAAAGCTTTTCTTACATATGTACCTATTCTGTAAATAAAGCAGTTAAGTGTACAAACACACTGTGATCCTCCTGTAGTTAACAGTCAAAGATTGACTAGTTCACTAAAACAGTACCCTATATTTACTTTAGTATATTTAGGAAACAGATATCTGAAGCAATTAATACGTCTAAAAACGAATTTATGTAATGCAATGTAATGCACCTAATGGCTCTAAATTCATTGTCTGATGCCGGAGACATTATTTTACATTGGTTTTGGCCTAAAACATGATACATTCACAATAGATGGGTACATGAAGGGTGTTGTAAGTCAAAGTAGTCCTCAGAGACATTTTTTCCAATTTACCAGTATTTTATCATTATTAGCATTATATATAAAAATTCACAAGATGCATGTGGGTTTGCTGGTGGTTTTGGAATGTAAATAAAATGGCTATATTTGTGTTGTAGATATTGTGATCTCTGTGGTAGCTATCACCACCAAGACATCTCAGTCAGCAAGTTTTTCTACAAAGAACACTTTCTTGTCAAACACCACTGAATTACTTTGTGCATACCTTAACAACTGAATTATGCAGATTTTTTTAAAAAATCAGTGGAATTTTTTCTGTTCATCGTGTTGCCTTTGGATGACTGAGCAGCAGTACTAATTTGTGTAGTGGGAGGCTAAGTTAGGACATTATCTGATATGTGTCATTTTGTTTTGGGATTTTAAAAAAATAAAAATATGAACAAAATACACTTTGGTTACACATGATAATTAAAAACAAATAATTGCCTCATGTTAACAGATTAATGTTGTCACTCTATTGCATGTGTATGAAAGCCTTAATCATTTATAGTAAAATGGGAAACAGAAAAATGTTTATAAATGTGGACTTATGATTTACAAACCCCTTTTCTGGAGAACTTGAGACATTGTGTCTTCTTCTTTCGGCTGCTCCCTTTAGGGGTCGCCACAGCGGATCATCTGCCTCCATCTTGCCCTATCCATTGCCTCCTCTACTTTTACACCAACCATCTCCATGTCCACCTTCACTACATCCATAAACCTTCTCTGAGGTCTACCTCTTCTCCTACCTGGCAGCTCCATCTCCAACATTCTTTGCCCTATATATCCACTATTCTTCCTCAACACATGTCCAAACCATCTCAACCTGGCCTCTCTGGCTTTATCTCCAAACTGCTCCACCTTCACTGTCCCTCCGATCTGCTCATTTCTAATCTTGTCCATCCTTGTCACTCCCAACGAAAATCTCAGCATCTTCATCTCCACCACCTCCTGCTCAGCCTGCTGTCTTTTAGACAGAGCCACAGTCTCCAAATCATACATCATAGCAGAACGCACTACTGTCTTGCCTTTCACTCTTGCTGCTATCCTTCTGTCACACATCAGCCCTGACATCCGTCTCCACCCACTCCATCCTGCCTGCACCCTCTTTCTCACCTCTTTTTTGCATTGTCCATTGCTCTGGATGGTTGACCCAAGATATTTGAAGTCATCCACCTTTACGACCTCTACTCCTTGCATCTTCACCTTTCCACCTGCCTCCTTCTCATTCACACACATGTATTCCGTCTTATCTCTACTGACCTTCATTCCTCTCCTCTCCAGTGCAAACCTCCACCTCTCCAGATTCTCTTCCACCTGCTCTCTACTCTCACCACAGATTACAATATCATCTGCAAACAACATGGTCCATGGAGCCTCCTGCCTGACCTCATCTGTCAACCTGTCCATCACCATTGCAAACAAGAAAGGGCTCAAAGCTGATCCCTGATGTAACCCTACCTTCACCTTAAAACCATTTGTCACTCCAACTGCACACCTCACCACTGTCTCACTATCCTCATACATGTCCTGCACCACCCTAACATACTTTTCAGCTACACCTGACTTCCTCATACAGTACCACAGTTCCTCTCTTGGCACCCTATCATATCTCTAGATCCACAAAGACACAATGTAGCTCCTTCTGACCTTCTCTGTACTTCTCTACCAACACTCTCAACGCAAAAATTGCATCTGTGGTACTCTTTCTGGGCATGAAACCAAACTGCTGCTCACTGATCTGGACCTCTCGCCTCTTTCCCATACCTTCATGGTGTGGCTAATCAACTTTATACCTCTGTAGTTACTGCAGCTCTGCACATCACCCTTGTTCTTAAAAATGGGTACCAATACACTGCTTCTCCACTCATCAGGCATCCTCTCACTCTCCAGGATTTTTTATTTGTTAACTTGTTAATTTGTTAAACAACCTGGTTAAAAGGTCCACTGCCTTCTCTCCTAAAGATCTCCATACCTCCACAGGTATGTCATCTGGACCAACTGCCTTTCCATTCTTCATCCTTTTTAAAGCTGCCCTCACTTCCACCTTACTAATTCTCTGCACTTCCTGATCCACTATCTCTCCCCCGTTGTCCTCCTCTCTCTTTCGTTTTCCTCATTCATTAGTTCTTCAAAGTACTCCTTCCATCTACTCAACACTCTCTGTTCACTAACTAGTACGTTTCCCTCTCTATCCTTTATCAGCCTAACCTGCTGTACATCCTTTCCAGCTCTATCGCTCTGTTTAGCCAAACGATACAAGTCCTTTACTCCTTCTTTACTGTCCAGCCTCTCATACAGCTCATCATAGGCCTGAGCCTTTGCCTTTGCCACCATTATTTTCGCTATGCGACTAGCCTCACAGTACTCCTGCCTACTTCCTTCATCTCTCTGGTTATCCCACTTTTTCTTAGCTGCCTTCTTCTTCAGAATACTCTCCTGGACTTCCTCATTCCACCACCAACTTTCCTTGTCTTCTTTCCTCTGACCAGATGAAACACCCAACACATTCTTGCCAGTTGTTGTTGTGGGCAAAACCTATCCTGTTCTTCATGAAGCTTTATCATAAGAAAAAAAATAAAAGTAGTAGCTAATTATGAATGCCTGCTAGCTAATTCACTCTTACCAACTCTAGATTTGGTTGGCTAAAGTAAGCTGTAGTTGACTAAACGTTAGAATATAACCTTTCATAGACAGAGTTTTATGATTTAGTTTTTCAAAAAAGCAATGCATTTGCATGAATCACAATTACAGATCATAAGCACTGTTAGATAATTGCAGCTAGCAATGTTTGCAAGCTAACAGGCTAGCTCTGGTTGGTTAAAATAAGCTGTAGCCACTGAGACAAAGGCCCAACAGGCTCTTTTCACATTTCCACATTTTCTCTGGCAGAAGTATTTGTTGCAGGGAAATTTGGCTACCTAGCTACCAAGACATTAGTGTACTACTCACAATTTTTTATGCTTGAACTTAATTTGGTTAAAAAAGTAGAATATGCTTATTCCAGGCAGTTGTTATGCTGTTGAAATGAGGTTGCTATTGTATTCTAGCTTGTTTTTGTTTTTTGGTGGCCAGGTTTTGCTTGGCCATTGCTGTGATAGGTGGATGCTAATGTGCTACTAGCTTACTTCTATGATAGTACACATTTAAAATGGGTCCCACAGACATAAACACCATAGAAGGGTTTTTGTCAGATTTTGGTGCATCTGTCAGTAAAAGCACTGCTTAACTAAAATCACTGATAATGTATCAGTTCTAATGGCCGGTGTTATCTTCAGTTAGGGGCAAAATGTTGCTAACTTGCAGTTAGGGCTGGGTGATGTATAAAATGTTTGCCCTCTATATAGCACAGGGGACGCATGGTGGCTAGCGCTGTTACCTCACAGCAAGAAGGGCCTGGGTTTGATTCCCTGGCCAGGCGACTAGGGTCCTTTCTGTGTGGAGTTTGCATGTTCTCCCCATGTCTGTGTGAGTTTCCACTGGGTACTCCCGTTTCCTCCCACAGTCCAAAGACATGCAGTCAGGCCGATTGGACATGCAAAATTGCCTCTATGTGTGTGAATGTGTATGTCTGTCTGTCTGATAGGCTCCAGCACTGTGTGTGTGTGTGTGTGTGTATATATATATATATATATATATATAAATATAAAATAGCTTCAACTCCTCTGGGAAGGCTTTCCACAAGGGTTAGGAGTGTGTTTATGGGATTTTTTGACCATTCTTCCAGAAGCACATTTGTGAGGTCAGACAGTGATGTTGGATGAGAAGGCCTTGCAGTCTCTGCTCTAATTTATTCCAAAGGTGTTTTGTCAGGTTGAGGTCAGGACTCTGTGCAGGCCAGTCAAGTTCTTCCACACCAAATTCGCTCATCCATGTCTTTATGGACCTTGCTTTGTGCATTGGTGCGCAGTCATGTTGGAAAAGGAAAGGGCCGTCCCCGTTCCCACAAAGTTGGGAGCATGAAATTGTCCAAAATCTTTTGGTCTGCTGAACCATTGAGTTCCTTTCACTAGAACTAAGGGTCCGGGCCCAGCTCTTGAAAAACAACCCCATACCATAATCCCCCCTCCACCAAACTACACTTGTAGGTCTGTAGAGCTTGACTCCACCAGAATGTTTGTGGCTTTTGTGCACTATGCGCTTGCATCTGCTGACCCTGCTCTGTCATTTTACATGGCCTACCCTTTTGTGACTGAGTTGCTGTCATTCCCAATCGTTTCCACTTTGTTATAATACCACTCATAGTTGACTGTGGAAATTTCACAACTGGACTTTTTACACAGGTGCCATCCTATTATGGTACCATGTGGAAGTTCCTGAGAGCAACCCATTCTCTCACAAATGTTTGAAGAAGCAGTCTGCATGCCTAGGGGCTTTGTTTTATACACCTGCAGTCATGGAGGAGATTGGTACAGCTGAATTGACTGATTTCTATGGGTGAGTGAAATATAGTGTATACTTTTGGATATAGTGTATACTGCTGGGTGGTTAATTGCTGTTTTGAACTATCCTTTATGGTCAGAACATGACAAACACTCACCAGACATTGGAACATTTCACAAATCTGTCATGGGACAGTGGGAGAACGTTTCTAGTTAGCTGTTTTTATCAGTTGGAAAAGCATGGGCACAGTTTTTGTAATAGTCATAATTTAAGAAAAAAAAAATATTTGTAGCTGTCTGATGATGGGTGCTTGGCTATCCCATTGCAAATGCTAAACAAGTGGCCAACAACATTGCTAAACTGTTTAGTTTCTCAACGTCAACTTAGTATGAACAGCAAACATTAGCTGGCTCGGTACGTCAGTGATGGATTACTGCCTTAGTGCCAGCGCTCCTACTACATCCATGTTGGAGCATATCACAGTGTTTCTCAATAACATCAAATTAGAACAAACAGCCAACGTTAGCTGGCTTGGTACCTCAGTGAGGGATCATATCTATCGCCTTACTGCCGTCACTCCTACCATATCCATGTCAGAGCATATCACAGTATTCAAACACCAGCTAGCAGACGACTGTTTTTCTCTATTCTGTCATAGTAGTTTAAGGGGTGAACCGCAATATATCTAACACCAGACAAATGGAGTCCTCCTTTTAGGTATGTTTAAACTGAAAGCGATGCTTTTATGTCTGGTTTGATCTACAGTATCATCAATTTGCCATGTTGTGCGAGTGACGGAGCGCTGCTTCAAGTTAGCCAGCTGCTAAAAACAGCTAGCCTGGAAAGATAGCGCTTTCCAATACCTCACAGCTTCCTCATATTGTATTAAGCATAGATGTTTTACAGTTTCAATACAACATTTGTCCATCTACATAGATCACAGATCAAACAAAGGTGTTAAAGTCAAGCAGTGCTACATCCTCTCTGAGATAAGCTGCTGATCCTCTACAGATTGAAGAATTTAGATATATATTTAGATATACATTAGATATATAAACTGCATTATGATCAACATAATGCCTGTATTAGCTATATTATAAATACAATATATAACTAATACTGGTGTGATAGTTTAGAAATACTTTATTTCTTTACCTCACAGGAGCATAAAGTTAGCTAGCCTACAAGCAACTACCTAAAAACTTGCAAGCTGTATTGACTACAATTTGACAAATCCATATTGTGGCTCTGTAGCTACTTACTGATTCAGACTGTATATTATATATTTTGAATGAGGCCTAATCTTTAATTTACTATGCTTTCAGCCAAATTCCTAAAATTGCTAACTTCAGCGATTGTCATCTGACGTAACTTCACAAAATGAGTAGCACCAGAGACCCTTTCTCGGGTCTGTTTTGGCTTACAGCTTACGAGGTCTGATAACAATTGGCTGAGTTGCCATTACATTTTTCCCCAATGGTAAACAGCAGAGGATGGCCACTGTGCTCAAGCTCAAGCTTTACCTGCCGAGATTTCACTTCTTGAAGACCTTTGGCCAGAGTTACCAGGCTACTTTCACTGGATAGGTGGTACTATATAACAGGCCTAGTGACACCCTTGATTAAACACTTTTGCAAACCGCATTTTTAAGTTTTTACTTTCTTGTGCAGATTTACTGACAAAGAATGAATATTAACTTTGAGCATTTACTTTAAGAGCATATTGGTTTGCAATAAATATACTGGCTAGAAAAAAACTCATTTGTAATCCAGGCAAATCTGATGACTTGAAAAGCACTGTATATCAGTCTTTCAATCTTATCTGCAAAGGGCCAGTGTGATGGCAAGTTTTCCTTCCAATAAATCAGAAACCCATATGTCTGAAGACTGAGACAGACTGATTTAACAAGTAGAATACTTACCATTCACGGATAAGCTTGGACACTCATACTGTATAACACATATTTTGACTTTAGTTTTTCAACTACTTAAGTGCTTCTATTTGAGACTTTTATTTTCACTCTGCAACATTTCACAGTAAAATATCCTACTTTTAACTCTACTGCTTTCTGTCTTTTACCAACCCAGTCCTAAAATGTAGGATAATGCTCATTTTTACTAGCATTCATCAATTGTTAGCATTGTGATAGCTTTTGTATCAAAGGGAGTGTTGCCCTCAAGTGCAAGGCTGTTCTTGATTAGGTAATCAGGGAGCAAAATAAACATCATAAGAAGAGAAAAAGATAGAATACTTAATATCTTGTCATGTATAATTTAATGAATTTTTTTGCATACTTACAGTCTGCAACTTGAGGTCAAATTTTTTGGATAAGTATGCCTACAGTTAGGGTTATAAAATTGTCATGATATGATTTAAATGTCAGTACTAAAACATAACAGTATTACTGAAATATAGTCAGTGATAACAAACATCTGGTGGTGAATATATGTTTGTTAACTGTTATGGATGCAAATATCAAAATTATTTCTAGCGAGGTGATAGTACCATATCAACTGTGCTGTTTGAAATATGTTGTTTAAATACTTAGACACCTCAAAACTAGTCTTTTTGTTGTTTCTGTATTTTCTGTGTTTTGTTTCTGTTACACTTTATCCCTCCCTCTCTTCCATTTTTAATCTTTACTCTTTGATAATGCATTTTCCCCCTGATTCTTTCTTGCTATTCTCTCTCTCTCTCTCTCTCTCTCTCTCTCTCTCTCTCTCTCTCTCTCTCTCTCTCTCTCCTTCCCTCCATCTTTCACTATTTCTCTTAATCATTGCTTGCTCTTGCTCTCTCTCTCTTTCTCTCCCACCCCTTTGGTTTCTATGTCCCTCCCCTCCCCCACTTCTTTCTTCTCCTCTAACCCTTTGCTCTCCTCTCTTTTTCTCCCTCTCCCTCTCTTTCCTGTCTCTCTCTCCCCTCCCCTCTTGTTCTCTGTATCCCCTCCCCTCTCTCTCTTTCTTGCTCTCTCTCCATTTGCTCTCCTTCTTTCCGTCTCTCTCTATTTGCTCTCTTGCTCTACCTCCCTCCCTCTCTCTCTCCTCACTGGTGAAGCCTTTTCTTCTCCTCCCTCATCCGTCCATTTTCTCTTCTTCCTGAATCCCCCTCTCTCTCAGCCATTTTCTCCAGAGGTGTAACCAGAAATATTCTACACCTACTACTAAATATTAATAATAATGATAATGCTGATCTTGTTTAAATATTGCCACATTGTTTGCTTGACTAAAGCCTTCATTCAGTTCTACAAGTTGCATGTGAATACAGATGCAATCCATTAAGAGAGAATCAGCAATAGTGTAACTAATAAATATAATAAGGTTGTCAAAATGAAACACTTTGTACATGTCTAGTTAGTGGTAGTTACTTTGTATTTTGATTGTCCCTGCTGGATTTAAGCTGTAGCTGTACATAGTATTTCTTTGTATGTGTAAAAGTGAAAGGTGAGACATCAGCTGATAACTGTCCATGCTTAGTGCACACTTAATACAGGTGGCACAGTGAAAGTGTGGAAATTCTGCATGTGCGCACACACATTGAACAATGTCCTTCCCTGCAATCTTTTCATCACCACATCTACCTATCCTTTTCATCTTTCTTAATCCTTTTTCTTTTAATATTTTGCTCATAATGATATGTCTTTATGTTATTTCCTCACTCACTCATTCACTCTCCCTTTTTCCCCCTACACCCCCCTCGCCCTGAATTTTGTCTTTCTCTCCTTTCCCTTTCATTCTTTGTCTCTGCTCCTCTCACTCTAGTACTAGGGTGTTTATAATATTTTGGACATACTGGTCATATAACAGTGTTTTTATGTTAGTATTACAAATGTGTCTGTGTGTGTGAGGCAGAGAGAGAGAGAATGAAAAAGAATGAAAGAATGCCTCTATGCTAGAGGGGCACTGAGAGTGTGTGTGTGTGTGTGTGTGTGTGTGTGTGTGTGTGTGTGTGTGTGTGTGTGTGTGTGTGCGTGTGCGTCTGCGTTCTTGCGCCAGAAAGAGGTAGAGAGAGATGGGGGAGGGGAAGAGAAGGGGGGAGAGAGAGAGAGAGACAGAGAGAGAGAGAGAGAGAGAGAGAGAGAGAGCAAAATTAGAGCAAGCACATAGGAGAGAGAGTCTGACAGAAGGGGAGGGGAGAGAGGAAAAAAAGCTCACAGAAAGAACAGAGAGGGAGAACAACAACACACAGAAAAGAGAGAGAGGGAGTATGTGTGTTTGTGTGTTGTTAGAGCCAGTGTAGCTACAGACAGCAGTAGAGTGTGAAGAGCAGGACGGCCAGAAGGTGACTGTGAACCTCTGCTTCAGGATGAGATCTTTGAAACATCTCAAACCCCAAACCAAGAAGAATGTGGTGAGTTCCTTTTTGCACGTAGGAACCCCTCAAAGAGCATAATCTGGCTGTGTATGTGTGCTCTTTTTTGTGTAATGTGAAGAATTGTTCTCTTGGAAGACACTGAATTGACCTATTTCAATGACAGAATTACAGGCACTATGTTGTTTAAAAAAAGAAGTATTTTAATATGTTTGGTTCAACAGTCTGTGTTTTTGTGTTCTTCACCATCTAATCTACTTTCTCTTATAATGCTTCATTTTGTATTTCATTTTGTCTTTTTCCCTCCCTTTTTGTGTGTTTCTATTTGTCTTTCTCTCTCTCTGTCTCTCCTTTTCTCTCTCTCTCACCCACTCTCCCTCACTCAGTGCTGCCCCTCCCTCTCCCTATCTGTTTCTCTCACTCGCTCACTCTGCCCCCCCATTCTCTCTATCATTTCTGCACTCTGTTGCTCTTCCTTTCTTGCACTTTTTCCATCTTCATAATTTTTGCTCTCTTTCACTGTCATTTTCCCTATTTAATTTTACCTAATTACCTACCTTGAACTTTTCACAAAATTTGCAAAAGGTGTTAATAATGTTTGAGATCATTCTTAAGTTCTTAAATGTGAAGACAGTCGGAATATAAAAAGCAAGGAATGCAAATACTTCGTACAGGACTCAGGAGGAGTTAGCAGGTATTTTGGCAATGAAAAGGTTAACATATTGGCAAAAAGGATATATATCTCTTTATATTCTCGTTTTCTGTAACAAAGTGCAGTGGAGTTCAGTTGAACTAGGTCTTAATCTTCAATTCTGTTATTCATATACACTATATGGACAAAAGTATTGGGACACTCTTAATCATTGAATTCAGCTGTTTTATTCAATCCCATTGCCACAGCTGTATAAAATCAAGCACCTAGCCATGCAGTCTAGCTTTACAGACATTTGTGAAAGAACTGGTCATTCTAAAGAGCTGAATTAGATTATGGTACTGTAATAGGATGCCACCATTGCAACAAGTCAGATCAAAATTGTCTCTCGTAGTTATTCCATGATCAACTGTAAACTGTATTATTAAAAATTGGAAGCTTTCATGAACCACAGCAACTTGACCATAAAGTGGACCAGACCAGGTAAAGTTGCAGAGCGGGGTCACCTAGTGCTGAGGCGCATAGTGCATAAAAATTGCCAGTGCCCTGCTGACTCAAAAAGTTCCAAACTCCCTCTGGCAATTACATTAACACAAAAACTGCAGCTGGAGCTTTGTGACATTGGTTTCCGTGGCCAGAGCAGCTGCATGCAACTTTATATTACCAAGCACAATACCAAGCATCAGATGGAGTGGTGTTAAGAACACTGCCACTGGATTGTGGAGCAGTGGAAACTTATTCTGTGAAGTGACAAATCACGTTTCTCTCTGGAAGTCTGATGGATGAGTCGGGAGAATGTTACTTGCCTGACTGCATTGTGCCAACTGTAAAGTGTGGTGGATGAAAGATAATGCTTTGGGGTTGTTGGTCTAGGCACTTGAGTCCCAGTGAAGGGACTTCTCAATGCTTCAGCACACCAAGACATTTTGGACAATTCTATACTTCCAACTTTGTGGGAACAGTTTGGGGAAGGCCCTTTATTGTTTCAGCATGACTGAGCCCCAGTGCACAAAGCAAGGCCAATAAAATCATGGTTGGGTGAAGTTGGTGTGGAAGAACTTGACTGGCCCGCACAGAGCCCTAACCTCAGTACCATCGAAAACCTGTGGGGTGAACTAGAACAAAGAGTGCGAACCAGCCCCGCTCATCCAACATCAGTGTTGGACTTCACAAATGTTCTTCTGGAAGATATTCCCAGAGACACATTCCCAAATCTTGTAGAAAGCCCTCCCAGAAAAGTGGAAGCTGTTATAGTTGAAAAGAGGGTGACTAACCTGATGTAACCTAATGCGGTTAAATGCTAGTGTATTATTTGGTGGTAAATAATAAAGTTAAAGTACTGTTAATCTCAGTCATTTCATGAGATTAGTGCCAAATGGACATGAAAGTAGTAATTTGCATTTATGATTAAACTATGTAATAAAAATGAATTAGCACAATTCTTTTTACAGGTTTAAGCTAAGGCTATGCTTACTATAAATATATATATGTATACATATGAAGTGTTTTGCTCCAAAATGTGTTACAGACCACTTTTTAATAATATATGCCCTTGGAGTAGTGGTACGTAATCAAGAGCAATAATTTAAGGTAGTGTAGGACCTGGTTTCACACCGTTAATGTGAGTTAAATATTCAGCAAACACTGAAATCCAGCATGTTTGCTCTCATGTGAATTTTGTTTTGAACATGTTTGTGTGTGTATGTTGCAGGAGGAGAAGACCCAGCGGCTGGTCAGATGTTACTCTGAGGCTATGCACCAGCAAATGGATGTGGGGACACAGACAGACCCTGTAGTGGTATTGTCTCTGGCACAGGCTGCTGTACTGGGTCTCATATCCCAGAATGAGGTCTTTGGTGCCACCATTGCACCTAATGGTTTCTACACTGGAGATCCCAAAGAGTCACCTGCTCCACCTAGTGAGCGGATGGACTATGAGTATGCGGAGCAGCTCATTGGTGCTAACGGTGACTACTTAGGCGTGAATCTCGGTGAGGACAACCACATGCATCCAAGTTGTGCTGAACGAAGGTGGCAGGGGCCATCTGAGAATGGCAAGACCCCCACAGGGCACCTAGATGCAGGTTCACATGTCAAAGGTGAGTCTGTAACCCCAGGGCTCCCATCCTGCAACCACATGATGAACAGCATGATACCTAGAGAGAGCATGCAGATGATGGATCCCTCTGGCTACCGGGTTGCCCCCAAACCTCATGCTAACAATTGCTGTGCCACCTGCGTCCGGGAGATCAAGAGCACACACCCACCATCTGACCACCACACTCATTCTCACCCTCACTCTCACCCACATGCAGCTCATGAGGTTCCCCCCCGCGACAGAAACCACACACAGGAGAAGGGAGGAGTTGACGAGGTCCCAGAGGAAGGGGATGATGGAAGGATGGGGAAAGCCGGAGGTGGAGGGGAAGAGATCAGCAGCTACTTCCAGGCTAGTGAGGTTGGCTATGAGGGTGGTGATATGGACGGGGTAGGGGACTTTGATGAGAGCAGCCAGGGCATGTTTTGGGGTGAGCATGTGGACGGGGAAGCACCGAGGGGGCGCCGTATCGACCGTTTGGACATCAACATCCAGATTAATGAGTCATATTGCGTGGATGTGGGTGAGGGCTTGAAGCGCTGGAAATGCCGTATGTGTGAAAAGTCTTACACCTCCAAGTACAACCTAGTTACACACATACTAGGTCACAATGGCATCAAGCCACATGCCTGTCCACATTGTGGCAAGCTCTTCAAGCAGCCTAGCCACCTGCAGACACACCTCCTGACACACCAGGGCACTCGACCACACAAGTGCACTGTCTGCAAGAAGGGTTTTACCCAGACGAGCCACCTAAAACGGCACATGCTACAACACTCAGACGTGAAGCCCTACAGTTGCCGCTTCTGCCGCCGCGGCTTTGCCTACCCCAGTGAGCTGCGAGCCCATGAGGTCAAGCATGAACGTGGCCGCTGCCATGTCTGTTCGCATTGTGCCATGGAGTTCCCAACCTATGCCCACCTCAAGCGTCACCAGGTCAGCCACCAAGGACCAGCTACTTTCCAGTGTGGCCAGTGCAGTAAGGCCTTTGCCTACCGCAGTCAGCTACAAAATCACATGCTGAAACACCAGACCCAGCGCACCTTTTCTTGCAGCCAGTGCGGCCTGCAGTTCCTGCAGCTACACCAACTCCGCCAACATTCGCTCACGCACAAAGTGCTCAAGCCTCAGGCACGTGCCTCCAAGGTACAGAAAGGCTATGTTATTATGTGTGTTTGTGTGTCTTTATGAATCTGTGTGTATTACCAAATAACGTCCAGCTATATTCCATTTTAAGCATGGGAGCTCATAAGCAGGTCCCACCTTCAGTCTGTAGTGGAAAATGAACTGCATCAAGATAATTAGACATTTTACACAATGCTTAGATCTTCTAAGTTGCCACTTTTGAGCACTTGAGCAAGGCATTTAAACCTCTTTGCTCCAGGTGATCTGTACCATGGGTGATTCAACGCTCTGACCCCAGCTATTTTAAGCTGGGATATGCAAAGAAAGTAATTGTACTGTATAAATTGTAGTGTATAAATATAATGACAAATATGTGCAAATAGGCAAGCGGTGATGAGCGGGTCCAAGCACTCATACGCCCAAGTAGCCCTAACTGGAAACTGTGTAAAAGTTGTTCATAGAAAGGAAACAAGCATGGCAAGTCAGAATTTATGAAAAGTCCAAAATTTGTCAAGATTGTCCATGAGAATGAGAGAATGAAGCTAATCATTGGTGAGTTTTAGCTGTTTTTGCTCATCTGCAGTCCAGAAGGATTTGTTAGCTTGTGGTGGCCATATTGTTTAAGGATATTCAAATGTTTGATAATTATCGCAGAATCCTCTCTTCTGTAATAATAATATATGTAATAATAATGTGACACTAGTGTTACAAGGATCAGTGAAGAATTCAGAGACTAGTTTGCAAAAGGTTTTGCACATTATGCAAATTAGCTAAACATATGAAGAAGAAATGGAATGTTTTTGTGATCTGACATTTTAAGAATGTCCCAAACATTAAGTGCAAAAAAGAATTTCAGGTCTAGGCCACTTGGATCTTAAGTTAAAGCAACAAATTTGTTGAAAACTCATATCATTTGGAAATGCACCCCCGTATGGCCAACTGGAAGAATTTTTATTTTTATGTTGAAGGGTGTATGATGACCTATACATACTCTTACAAATATGTATAAAGTTTTGTGATAATCAGAAAAGGCATTTCCAGTTCCTTAAGTCAAATATGTTCTAATCCAGAAGGGTTTGTTGGTTTATGGCAGCCATATTGTTAATACATAGCAAAGTTTTTTTTGATAATGATTGAGGATCAGTCTCTGCTGAATCATTTGATACCAATTTGATGAAAATTTGGCAAAAATCCAGAGACTAGTTTGCAAGAATAGGTTTGTCACATTTACACCAAATAGGCAACCTTGGTGAAAAGCAAAACAAATTTAATCCAAAATATCCTAAATGAGTGCAATTTCTGACATAACATGCAATTACAAAGTTATTCAGATTTTTGCAGATATTTGTGTTTTTGAGTCCCCCTAAAGGTGTATCTGGACCAAACTTTGCAGACCCCATCTCTTTTGGAATTTATATAAAGCCATGAAGTTTAGAGAAGATCAGACAAAAGACTGTTGACTTACAGCAAATCAAGCTAGCAGTGCCATGGTCGCAGTGATAAATTGATAGAGCAACACCAGGTTGGGTGGAAAAATTCCAAATTTTATTGATAATTATTTACCTAGAGATTCTAGGGAATATTTCTAGACCAATTTCAAAAGGTTTGCATCAAAAGCCAGAGACTAGTTTGCAAAGCTTGGTTTTCAAAGAGTTCATTATTACTAAAAAACTATGCATTTTTGAAATGTAATTGTAAATGCAAATTTGTTTTCCACACTGTTCTACATTTGACTCATATAGACATTTGGACGAATTTGTAATTATGTCTTAATAACATACAATAATTTAGTGATTTTAATGACGCCCCCCCCATGGCCAAATCTGTTGAAATTTGACTGGTTGTTAGAAAGTGGCCATATAGAGACACCATTCAAGTTTCATGACGATTAGTCAATGATAAACCTGTCAAAGGCCTGCTGAATGCTGATTGGCTGATGGCGGCCATAAATGTCAATGTATCAAATTGGCCTTCAAGATTTACTTATAGTACGTGAAGTAGATGATGCCTGCCAAGTTTCAGCTTGATCGGATGCACGGATGCTGAGGAACAGTTAATTGGCAATTGCCCCGCCCCTAATGACATATGCCCACCAAAATTAAAAGGCATCCACACAATCCTGTCTAGAATAAGCTTCTGAAGTTGCAATGTTTTCGATAAAGCATTCTCGAGTTAGAGTCTTAAATGACTTTTGAGTTTTGTCAGAAGTGCTAATTAGCATATGGCACCCATATTGTTTGCAAATATCAAGATATTTTTGATAATTACTGATAATCAGACTCTTCTGAGTTTTCTGATACCAGAAAATTGAGGATTGAGTGAAAATTGTAGGACTAGTTCACAAAAGTAGGTTTTGCATATTATGCATATTAGCAAAAAATCTAAGTGGGCGGAGCTAAATGGTACCATTGGCAAAGTTGTTTAGCTTGACCCAAGGAATGAGGCACAAAACGAATTTTGTCTGTGCACATCTCAGTTCAGGAGTTATGAAACAAAACGTGTTTTGGTGCTCTATAGCGCCCCCTTTGGCCTTTTTGCTGCCTGGCGAGATGCATACAAACTACACCTACCCACCAAGTTTGGGGTCTGGATGCCTTACAGTCTCTTCTCCACAACATGTTTTTCAGGAGAGAAAGAATAATAAGAATCTGAGCAAATACAATAGGGTCCTACGCACATGTGTGCTTGGACCCTAATTATGGTACTTAATTTCTAGAAGGACTTAAAACTACATGTTGTAACATTGCTGTAATAAATTTGATTGCATTCAGCCATTATTGAGGTCTGGTAGTGATGCCTGATGATTAGTTCAGTATAACAAACACTAATCTAATGCATCCCCATAGGTATTTAATTGTGCTCCATCACTTAGAGAACAATAGTTGGGCATTATATGAAGAGAAAGCATCTGTTTCTGTTGATACTGCTTTCTGTGGAAACTGTACAAGCTCTTTGTGAGCACCCTAATGGTTTTCTATGTTTTTTCCACTTTTTTGACATTGTTAGTTTAATCTTAGATCAGACAAGACTTAATTACATTTAGACAGGGAAAGCTCAAAATGCCTGCGCATTTTTATACAATTCAGTAACACTGATGTACTGATCACAATTTTTGACTGTAGAACATAATGTACTGTGGGCTTTAGAGTGAAATTTTGTTAGTCTGCACGACTTTCGAACTGAATTGATTAAAGCACACAATTTTTGTTTAAAATGTTTTTATTTAAAAAATGGGAGGTGGTCTCCATGTACCTCATTAAATTACACCAACAGCCTAAGAGCAAAAAAGTAATTGCCCTATTTGTTGCAAAATGTGTCAGTTTACCGAACAGTTACTGAACAATCACTTCAACCAACTGCCTCCTCCAGGTACTAAAGAGGTTTATGTTCCCATGGAGAAATATTAGTTCACTCCTTCATGCAGAGTTCAGAATTGTTTTGATTCAGTGAGTGTTTTTTTAATGAACTGCAATCTTTAGATCTTGCCACATCATCTCAGAGTTTTCTACAAGAACAAAATCCACTTTCATTTTGTGGGCAAATGGACTTGCCCTTGTGCTCTAAAATTTTCCAGTGCTTAGCAGAATATGTAAACCCTTTTGCAGTGAGATGTCACCATGCTTGACTGTTGGTTTGATTCTGCCTTATGAATAAAGTGTTTTGGTTTTTACCCGTCATAATGTGAAACATTGATAAGAAAGCTGGCTTATAATAGAAAATTTTCAGGAGTCATGTTTTGGCTAACTTGAAATTACAGTTCATGTTTTCCCTAGTCCACATGTGGTTTCTATTTTGCTACTGTGCCATAATTTCATGTTCAGAGTTGGGTCAAACAGCCAAGAAAAATAGGAATGACCTAATGACCATGGCCTTTTGTACTCTCCATAATTTCTAGGGTTGCACTGATACTGTACCAAGATTGCAGCTAGGGCTGGGCAATAAAATGATAACTGTAATTATCGCAATCTAACGTTCCTCGATAGAACAATAAGAAATGTTCGATACATTTTCAGTATAATACACCATTCTCACACTTTCACGTTGTAGCAAAAGCCAAGGTGACGTTTTGAACTGCAAGATAGGGACACTACTCTGCTGTCGGCAGGAGCACGCACTTCCAAGATTTTTGACATGAATAGAATGAGAGGGCGATGAGTAAAATGAATCGCAAAATGTACTTTAGCAACGTTTGAAGCGTGGAGTTATACATTGCCTGTTTGAGTGGAGTGACTGGCAATCTGTTCTCCTGTGACAAAGTTTGAGTGACGTAACAGTACTGTCCTAAAGTGAACTCACCTCTTTCCGTACATCCTAACAAGCTTACATCCCCACAACTAATGCGCTCTTACAGTGCTCGAACAGTCATATTTAAGTATTAGTACATTCCCAAGCAATGAAAGTGAAAGAAAGAAGTGGGTTCATGCAAGTTACAGCCCTCATTTAAAAAAAAAGTAAACTGAGGAAGCTGTGAAGTGTTGGAAAGCGGGAGAATGCTCTTTCCAGGCCAGCTGTTTGTAGCAGCTGGCTAACTTGAAGCAGTGCTCCGTTACTCGGACAACACGCCAAATTGATGATACTGTAGATCAGACAAGACACAAAAGCACCGCTTTCAGTTTAAACGTACCTAAAATGAGGATGTTTGTGTGGGGTTGACATATTGCAGTTCACCCCTCAAACTACTATAGAGAAATCCAGTAGTCTGCTAGCAGGTGTTTGAACACTGTGATATGCTCTAACATGGATGCAGTAAGGTAGTGTGATCCTTCACTGACCTACCGATCCAGCTAATGTCTGCTATTCGTACTAAGTTGACGTTGAGAAACCAAACAGTTTAGCAATGTTATTGGCCACTTGTTTAGCATTTGTAATGGGAAAGCCTAGCACTCGTGACCAGACAGCTAAAAATAATGTTTTTCTCCCTTAAATTATGACTTACTGAAGTTATGGCTGTGCTTTCCCAGCTGATGAAAACAGATAATCAGAAACTTTCTCCCACTGTCCCATGACAGATTTGTGAAATGTTCCAAGCATTTATGAAATGTGTGGCAAGCATTTGTCATGTTCTGAGCATAAAGGACAGTTTAAAACAGCAATTAACCATTCAGGAGCAAAAACCAGCCTTTAAACTTATGACAATATGAATTTTGTTTATCATGATAACATTTTTGGCCATATCGCCTGGCTCTAATTGCAGCTGATACTACCAGTAGATCTTTACCTGAATAGCTGTGCCAGGCTTCTGTCAGTAATAAGTTATCTCCCACTGACTGTGCTTACATGCAAAGATTTTTGCCAATTCGATTAAGTACATTCTGGTTACAGATTAAGATTGAGATATTTATATGCACACTCTATTAATAATCTGATAGAAAATCTTCGTTTACATGCTCAATTCAAGTAATCCAATTTAAGATTACCACTTAGAGTAAACATTACCATGACAGCGAACAGCACATGAGATCCAGTCAGTTTGAGATGAATTTTCAGTTGGCACGCTTGAGTTTTTAATTACTTTAAAAATATGGCAGACTCAGGAAAACATGCTTTACGTGTACTTATTAAAGAAGGGCAAGAGGAAGGCGTCTTGTTCTGAGACTCATAAGCCCATCCCACTGCTGTTTTTTAAAGCTCAGAGCATAAACTTTGTCTCCTCTGCAGACTAGTTTCTGCTCCTGCCATGTTGAACATTATAAACTATTTCCAAAGCTGGTATATGAGTTTTCTGCTTTTGCTTGACGCGAACACACATGCGTACAACGCACTTACACATTCTGATTGGAAATGTAATCAGATACAGGTGTTTACATGGCTATTATTCTTCTATTTAACTGATTATTTACAGGATTACCCACCTCGTTCAATCGGATAGAAATTGGATTCCAAATGGCCTCAATCTTGAAGTGTATACATGGATGCATTCTGTTCCGATTGAGCTATCAGTTGGATTATTAACGGATTATTAGGCTGCATGTGAACTGGTTGCATGGCTTCTGTCTGGTTAGAGAGAGAGATGGAAAGAACCAGTATCTCAGGGTAATGAAAGCCTTTAGTATAAACAGCCTGCTAGAAGGGTTGAGAGCCCACCTGAAAGTGGTCCTCCTTTGGTCATATGTGTCATACAGCACTATGGTTTTGGGGCCTGTGCTTGATTTAAGCCAAGAAATCAGCTGAAAACATCAGGTGCTAACAGTGTTAATGATTGTAAGAGTTGTGTGAGTGTATGGCACAAGCGTATTGAAAAATCTGGACAGGAAATAACATTCACATCCGTGCCAAGCCAGAGAAGCTACTGCATGCTTGTATACGTAGGTAAACCACAGGTTTATCTGTGGTGTGTGTGTAGGTTTAGCTATTTTGTGTGTGTGTGTGTGTGTGTGTGTGTGTATGTGTGTGTGTGTGTGTGCGTGTGTATGCAATGCATTCAGAATCTTCAGACCCTTTAACTTTTTTCACATTTTGTGTTGCGGCCTTGTGCTAAAATAAACAATATTCAAGTTTCCCTTCCCATCAATCTGCACTCAATAGCCCATAATGTCAAAGTAAAAATGGAATTTCAGAAATATTTGCAAATTTATTAAAAAGGAAAAACTAAAAATGTGCATGGACCTAAGTATTCAGACCCTTTGCTATGACGTGTAAAATTTTTTACTTCATCATATTTGATGTGTTTCTACACCTTGATTGGAGTCCAGCTGTCATAAAGTTGATTTGGCATTGGACACACACCTGATTGGATATACACCTGTCCATATAAGGTCTCACAGCTGAAAATGCATATCAGAGTGAAAAACAAGCCATGAAGAGGAAAGAACTCCCGGTGAAGCTCAGAGACAGGATGTGTGGAGAAGACTACAAAAAATATCTGCTTCACTGAAAGTTCCCAAGAGCACAGTGGCCTCCATAATTCTTCAATGGAAGAAGTTTGGAACAACCAGGACTCACCACCCCACCAAACTAAGTAATGAGAGGTGACCAAGAACCCAGTGGTCACTCTGGCTCCAAAGATCCTTTGTGCAGATGGGAGAAACTCCCAGAAGGTCAACCATTGTTGCAGCACTCACCCAATCTGAGCTTTAAGGCAGAGTGGCCAGGCAGAATCTTCTCCTCAGTAAGAGACACATGAAACCAACCTGGAAGTTGTGGGAAAAAAAACATCTAAAGGACTCTTAGACTGGGAGAAACAAGATTCTCTGGTCTGATGAAACCAAGATTGAACTTTATGGCCTTAATTCTAAGCATCCTTTCTGAAGGACACCGGGCACTGCTGATTACCTGCCCAATACTATCCCTACAGTGAAGTGTGGTGGTGGCAGCATCATGCTGTGGGGTTGTTTTTCAGCAGCTAGGACAGGGAGACTGTTTAGGGTTGAGGGAAAGCTGAATCGAGCAAAGATAGATAATTTATTGATCCCGGAGGAAATTTAGCAGCCTGTAGCAGACACACAACACAGTCCAGTAATAGTAATAAGTGTGTAGACATATAACAAGAATAAATATTCCACATATACCACATGAGATTCAGATTCAGTCCTCCTTTCTCTCCACCCTTCTCTGCTGGCCCCCCTGAAAGAGTTGAAGAGCCTGTTCGCTCTGAGGACAAAGGATCTCTTAAATCTGTTGGTTAAGCAGCTCTGTGACAGCAAACTGCCACTAAACATGCTCCTACTGTCCATGGTGATGGTGTTCAGTGGGTGTCCATCATCCTCCATAATGGAGAGCACTTTGTGTAATGTCCTTCTCTCAGCCACTTTGACCACAGTAGAGTCCAGTACCGCAGCGACCACTGAGCCCGCTCGCCTGACCAGCTTGTCCAGTCGCATTTCGTCTCTCCTTTTCATGCTTCCTTCACAGCATAAAAAAGACAGCTGGTAACCATGGTCTGATAAAACATCTGCAGGAGCTTCCTACAGATGTTAAAGGACCTCAGCCTCCTCAGGAAGTAGAGCTTGCTTTGACCCTTCCTGTACAGGATGTCTGTGTTGGCTGACCAGTCCAACCTATCGTCCAGCTGCAGTCCGAGATATCTGTAGGTCATTACCCTCTCCACTTTAACCCCCTCAGAGACTGGCTGTGTTGGTGGCCTAACCCTGCAAAAGTCCGCTACCATCTCTTTGGTCTTGGTAGTGTTCAGAAGCAGGTTGTTACCACGGCACCACTCCACAAAGTGCTTCACCAGGGTCTTGTACTCCTCCTCCTGCCCTCCCCTTACACAAGCCACAATGGGAGTGTCATCAGAAAACTTCTGCATGTGGCATGTCTAAGAGTTGTACTGAATGTCTGAGGTGTTCAGTGTGAAGAGAAAGGTGGAAAGTACAGTCCTTTGTGGTGCTCCTGTGCTGCTGATCACAGTCTCTGATGACCACAGCATGACATACTGAGGTCTGCCAGTGAGGTAGTCAGTAATCCATTAGACCAGATGTGGATCCACTTGCATGTTAACCAGCTTGTCTCTCAGTTGGAGGGGCTGAATGGTATTAAAGGCACTGGAAAAATCAAAGAGCATGACTCTTACAGCGCAACCACACGTGTCCATATAAGAGTGGGCTTGATGGAGGAGGTATAGCATGGCATCTTCCACTCCCACTTTCTCCCTGTAGGCGAACTAAGTGTCAAACCTGGGCTCTGAGAAGGTGTAGAAGAAGGTGCTCCAGTGTCTTCATGACATGGGATGTTAAAGCAACAGGCCTGAAGGGTCGTCCCCCCTTGGATACTGGAATGAGGCATGATATCTTCCAAAGTGTGGGAACCAACCCCCCCCCCCACCGCGCAGACTCAGATTGAAGATGTGCTGTAGGGGTGCCCCCAGCTCAGCAGCACAGGACCTAAGGAATCTAGGACATACTTTGTCCGGACCAGCTGTGAAGATGTGCGGGGCGGGGGTGGGGGTGTAGTGGTGCTGCAGATCAGATCTGATGAGTTGATGTGTGAAGAGAGGGTAAAGGGAGCAATGATGTCTGTGCCTTCAGCCTTCGGGAGGGTGGCATGAATATCAAAAGGAGCAGATGAGGTGTTGATGTCCAGGCAGGCAGAGACTGAAGTGACAGCTGAGCTGAGAAAAGGGAGGGTGTGGAGGTGACTGCTAGACATAAAGGCACTGTGGAGATCTGAACAGGGCAGTCAAACTGATTATAGAAGATTTTGAACTCATCGGCTCTCTCTGCGGCACCGTCTAATACACTGTCCATCCTCTGCTTACAGCCTGTAATGGTCTTCATACCATCCCATACCTCCCTCATGTTATTCTCCCTTAACTTCTGCTCCACCTTCATCCTGTACGACTCCTTGGCCTCTCGCAATTGGACTTTGAGCTCCCTCTGTACACTCCTAAGCTCCTCCTGGTTGTTGTCTTTTATAACGCTTTCTTTTTCAGCAGACATTTGACATCGCTGGTTATCCAGGGCTTGTGTTAGCAAAGCAGCATACAGTTTTCACAGGAACAACAATGTGCATGCAGAAGTTCATGCAGTCTGTTATGCAGTGTGTAATCCCCTCAATGTCCTCCCCGTATGGCTCCTTCAGTACACTCTCTTCCGCCGACTCAATCCCTGAGAGCTGCTTCGGCTTCAGGAGACCATTTCCTGAAGGCCAGTGTGGTTACAGGCTGTCTCCGGACACAGGGTTTGTACTGAGGCTGCAGGTAGACCAGGTGGTGGTCAAGTTTTCCCAGAGGGGGCAGGGGTGTGGCGATATATGCATCCTTCACATTGGCGTAAAGGAGATCAATTGTCCTGTTCTTCCTAGTGGGGCAGTCTACATACTGTTAAAAAGGTGTGAGCATTGAGTCCAGTGTAATGTGATTAAAATCACCTGAGATGGCAAGGAAAGCCTCAGGGTGCTGGGTCTGCAGTCTCGTGATGGTAGCATGTATGACGTCACACAGCATCCGCACGAGGAGGAATGTAAACACAAACGGCGATGACGTGTGACAGCTCCCTAGTAGGCACATAATAGGGACAAAGACTTCCTGCCATCAGTTCAATATCCCCACAGCAGATTGTCTCCTTCACAGTCACATGTCCTGGGTTACACCATCTGATGTTAACAAAGAGCATAGGTCCCCCAACTTTGCTTTTGCTGCTCAGTTTAGCGTCTCTGTCCACTGTCACGGTGGTGAAGCCGGGAATGTCCACATTAGCATCGGGAATGTTGCCGGTTAGCCACGTTTCCATGAGACATAAAAGACTACATTACCAGTATAACTGCTGATTACGAACCAGTGTTCGTCTGTCTTGTTGGCCAAAGAGTTCACATTCCCCATCACCACTGAATGAATAGATGGTTTGTACCTCCAGCGTTTCTCCATGAACTTAGCCTTTAGCTTAGCACCAGCTCCCCTGGAATGGGGTGCGTTGTGCTGGTGTGACCCTTTGTTCGGAGTGCTAGCAGCTCTTCTCGTGTGTAAACTAAGTTATTTCTGCCCATATGCATGAAAACAGGCTACATGTCCTTCGTACATACAAAAACTGACACTAAAAAGCAAAATATGCATACAGAGAAAAAGAAAAAGTATGAAAAAAGTGCAAAAACAGTACACAAAACATGGAGCTACTGGAAAGGCTACCACTCACAGCGGCAGTAAGTACAGAGATATTCTTAATGAAAACCTGATCCAGAGTGCGCGGGACCTCAGACTGGGCCAAAGGATAACCTTCCAACAAAAGAGCAACCCTAAGCATGCAGCCAGTATAACACAGGAGTGTCTTAGGGACAAATCTGTGAATGTCCTTGAGTGGCCCAGAGTCCTGACCTAAACCTGATCAAACTTCTCTGGAAAGACCTGAACATAACTGCACAGACGGTCCCATCCGACCTGACAGAGCTTGAGAGGATCTACAGCAAATAGCCGAAAAACCCAAATCCAGGTGTGCAAACCTTTTGGCATCATACCAAAGAAGAAGTACAGATTAACGGGTGTAAACACTTATGTCAATGCAACATTTTCCTTTTCAATAAATTTCTAGATTTTAAATTTCTTTTTGTCATTATGGGGTAAGTACAGATTGATGGGGGGAAAAAAAAGGCCGCGACATAACAAAAGGTAAAAAAATGAAAAGATTTTGCAAATTCATAATATGTTTGTGTGTATATACAGTGGTGTGAAAAAGTGTTTGCCCCTTCCTCATTTCCTGTTTTTTTGCATGTTTGTCACACTTAAGTGTTTCGGAACATCAAACCAATTTAAACAATAGTCAAGGACAACACAAGTAAACACAAAATGCAATTTGTAAATGAAGGTGTTTATTATTAAAGGAGAAAAAAAATCCAAACCATCATGGCCCTGTGTGAAAAAGTGATTGCCCCCTAAACCTAATAACTGGTTCGGCCACCCTTAGCAGCAACAACTGCAACCAAGCGTTTGCGATAACTTGCAATGAGTCTTTTACAGCGTTCTGGAGGAATTTTGGCCCACTCATCTTTGCAGAATTGTTCTAATTCAGTTACATTAGAGGATTTTCGAGCATGAACGGCCTTTTTAAGGTCATACCACAACATCTCAATAGGATTCAGGTCAGGACTTTGGCTAGGCCTCTCCAAAGTCTTCATTTTGTTTTTCTTCAGCCATTCAGTGGTGGACTTGCTGGTGTGTTTAGGATCATTGTCCTGCTGCAGAACCCAAGTTCGTTTCAGCTTGAGTTTATGAACAGATGGTCGGACATTCTCCTTCAGGATCTTTTGGTAGACAGCAGAATTCATAGTTCCATTTATCACAGCAAGTCTTCCAGGTCCTGACGCAGCAAAACAGCCCCAGACCATCACACTACCACCACCATATTTTACTGTTGGTATAATGTTCTTTTTCTGAAATGCAGTGTTCCTTTTACGCCAGATGTAATGGGACACACACCTTCCAAAGAGTTCCACTTTTGTCTCATCGGTCCACAGAATGTTTTCCCAAAAGTGTTGGGGATCATCAAGATGTGTTTTGGAAAAATTGAGACGAGCTTTAATGTTCTTTTTGCTCAGCAGTGGTTTTCTTCTTGGAACTCTGCCATGCAGGCCATTTTTGCCCAGTCTTTTTCTGATGGTGGAGGCATGAACGCTGACCTTAACTGAGGCAAGTGAGGCCTGCAGTTCTTTGGACGTTGTTGTGGGGTCTTTTGTGACCTCTTGGATGAGTCGTCGCTGCGCTCTTGGGGTAATTTTGGGCGGCCGGCCACTCCTGGGAAGGTTCACCACTGTTCCATGTCTTCGCCATTTGTGGATAATGGCTCTCATTGTGGTTCGCTGGATTCCCAAAGCTTTGGAAATGGCTTTATAACCCTTTCCAGACTGATAGATCTCAATTACTTTCTTTCTCAATTGTTCCTGAATTTCTTTGGATCTCGGCATGATGTGTAGCTTTTAAGGATCTTTTGGTGGACTTTACTGTGTCAGGCAGCTCCTATTTAAGTGATGTCTTGATTGAGAACAGGTGTGGCAATAATCAGGCCTGGGTGTGGCTAGAGAAATTGAACTCAGGTCTTAAAAACCACAGTTATAGTATGTTTTAACGATGGGGGCAATCACTTTTTCACACAGGGCCATGATGGTTTGGATTTTTTTTCTCCTTTAATAATAAACACCTTCATTTACAAATTGCATTTTGTGTTTACTTGTGTTGTCCTTGACTATTGTTTAAATTGGTTTGATGTTCCGAAACACTTATGTGTGACAAACATGCAAAAAAACAGGAAATGAGGAAGGGGGCAAACACTTTTTCACACCACTGTAAGTATATATAAATATATATACAACCTCATTAACCAAATGCAATGCAATGATATGCAAATAATGTAAAACATTTTTAAAGGAAAATACTACAAAGACAACATATCATATGTTGAAATTGAGAAATTTAGTTTTTTTTTTTTTTAATTTGCCCATTTTGAATTTGATGCCAATATCATGTTCCAGAAAAGTTGGGATGGGGTATGTTTACCTCTGTGTTTCATCACCTCTTCTTTTAACAACTCTCTAAGCATTTGGGACCTGAGGAGATCAACTGGTATAGTATTGAAGATGTTTTGCCATTCTTGTTTTATATATGATTTCAGCTGGTCAACATTTAATAATACGTCAAATGTTTTCAGAGGACTCCTGTTTATATATGATTTTTGGTCTTGTCCCTTACATACAGAGATTTCTCCAGATTCTCTGAATCTTTTGATGCTATTTTGTACTGTAGATGATAAATTATAGACAGACACCCCCCCACACACAT
The DNA here is from genome assembly GCF_015220715.1 of Pygocentrus nattereri. Classification (NCBI taxonomy): domain Eukaryota; kingdom Metazoa; phylum Chordata; class Actinopteri; order Characiformes; family Serrasalmidae; genus Pygocentrus; species Pygocentrus nattereri. Next base: position 18,032,003 of record NC_051225.1, read on the forward strand.
ACACACACCTTTAAAAATATGGTTTACATGATTTGCACATCACTGCATTCTGTTTTACATTCTGCACAGCATCCCAACTTTTTTTGGAAATGGGGTTGTATTTAAAAGATCAGGGCTCATAAGCTACATTAGTTAGTGGCTGATGCTTAAGGATCAGTTATTAGAAGGTAAATAAGTGGTATCGGTGTATCCCTAACAATTTCAAGAATTAATTTGTTATTTTAACCAGATGGTCTACCTTAATTCTCAGGCTTTCTCCAAATGGGTGTGCAGTTCACAAATATGCGCTCTGACTGGCTGTTGTGCTGACATTATGATTAATCCTTTGTCCTGTATCCAGTGTTTATTGTGTTTTGATTTAAATTAGATGAGCACAAATGACAAATATTTTTATATACGTTTATACGTTTAATATCCTATGCTTATGGTCATTAATGAGGAAACCTTTATGATATTGCAGGTGGTAGACCCTAAATATAAAAAAAGGTGTGCCATTAGGTCATTTTATTGTAAGGGTCCAAATCAGTGATTTAGGATAGCTGATGTTAAAATTACTCTTTTTTACCACTAGCAACTTACATAATCACTTACAGATTAGTTTGCTAGTGAAAGTAATTACTATTTTCACACTTCATTGCATGTTTAATTACAGCAGGTGATTGCTAGCTGATGTAACACAATTGGCGCTTAGTGTTTTCATCCAAGCACGTTCAATAAAAAGCAGTCGCCCTCCTAGCGCTGATGGTATCGTGTGATTGGGGGAGTAATAACTAGTGGGTGGAATTGGATATGACTAAACTGGAATTGGGCAATGACTAAAGAAATGTTAAATGAAGCAAAAAGAACATCTGTTTTAGATTATTTAATGTAGACACCCTGCTCACTGGCATTCTCTCAATTAGCTATTAACAGGGTCAAGTTTAGTTCAGAACAGTAGTTTTAGATGTTAAAATTTTATTTTGAAAATAAATATGGAAATATATATGCTTAATGAATTGAAATTTTACACGCTGAGGCAGATGCATTTAAGGTTTTAATATTATGAAAAGATGATTAGGTTTTCCCAAACTTTTGACTGGACATCCAAACTGGATATAGAATTAGAATTGCTATATTACTAGGTTGTATCATTATTGTACTGGGGATAGCCTTTCGTTACATCTTTTTTGTTCTCTCCCTACCTAACTCTCATTTGTCACTTCATTCGCTTTTCTTTTTTCTTAATCGCCACCTTTCTTCATTCCTCACTCCTTGTACTCACACTCTTACCCTTACTAAGGAAAACTTCACTTCTGTTTCATCTTTCATATCAGTCACATTTGTCTGGGTAAAAAAGCATTGTAGCATATTGAGTACAAGAAACATATGTAAACGGTGGTTTGCTAATGGATTGCTCATGCCAAAAAACAGGTAATCATTGTTATAAGCATAATTAATAACTAATATATAATAAGCATAATTTATAATCAGTCACTGGTCTGAGCTTAACCTCATATCCTATGCTTTTAGGCATTAAATTTCAATCCTATGATATACAGTAATTACATAGAAAACATTGTAAACTTAGTTCTTGGGTTCTAGGCCTTTAAATGGTTAAATCAAGGTCTGATAACACTGAGATCTGATTGGTGTTTCTTCCTGTTGATCACCAGGGAATGAAGGGATTCAAGTGTGATGTATGTGCTCGAGAGTTCACATTGTCTGCAAACTTGAAGAGACATATGCTGATCCATGCCAGTGTCCGGCCCTTCCAGTGTCACGTCTGCTTTAAGTCCTTTGTCCAAAAGCAGACCCTCAAAACCCACATGATCGTCCACCTTCCTGTGAAACCTTTCAAGTGCAAGGTCAGACTCCAGAAGACACAACCTCCCAAATCAAACTGAAGTTATGTAAACAAACATCAATTATGACACTGTTTGACTCCAACTCACTTAGAATCAGTTGCTTCAGCTTTGAAGCATATGGTAAATACACAACTATTTCCAAGTAACATTGCTCATTTCTTTTGTAGTATTTGGCAGAGGTGCATATATATCATAGCTTGTTGCTCTTTAGCCGTAGGTCCTTAGCTCTAGGTCCTTAGTTCTTAGGTAAAAAAATCAAGCCAGAATCTTATACATCACTTGTTCATTTTTAAGTTTGTCAAATTGTGTCTTACAGGTCTGTGGGAAATCATTTAACCGAATGTACAACCTCCTGGGTCACATGCATCTGCATGCTGGCAGCAAACCCTTCAAGTGTGCATACTGCTCTAGCCGATTCAACCTGAAGGGCAACCTCAGCCGACACATGAAGGTCAAACATGGCATGGATGTCTCCCCCGATGGACAAGGTGAACAAGATCTAAGAAAGAATTTTCAACCACAAGTTTCATTTAAGAATTTGGTTTTATGTTTGCTTTTTTCATTTGTTTGTCAGATGCTCCCCCAGATCTGGAACCTCATGAGGACTATGAGGAGGAAAACTTCAACTTTGCCACTCCCGAACATATGGATAATAATGATGCTCCTAATCTCACCAAGCTCTCTGAGGTGGCCATCCAGGAGCTGGACTACTATAACTTTGGAAAGGATGTGTCTAGCTACAACACGCCCTGAACACTATTTGAACTGGGCTCAAGTTGAAGTACTGTTGATTAACAGATGACCTGGGCTGGCTCTTATCAAGAAGAGGCTGACTGAGTTGTTCCTCCATGAGAATGAAGACTTACATTTTAGGATTGATGGGAAGGTGACTCACTCTCATGGTGTAACTACTCTGCTCCTTTTTCATAAAAACAGACTTTGCTAAGAGTCTCTTGAAAAGTTACAGAGTCTGAGTCTTTTTGAAAGTTCACCCGTGTACTTCAGTACGTTGTAGATTATTATGACTACATACAAAACAGACACTAGATAATCAACTGTAGATGTGTTTATAAACACTCACTCTGGCAAAACATCTGTAATTCGGCAGGAAGCATGTTGCGGGTGTATGCCACCTTGTGGCCTTCATTTCTGCAGAACATCCCAGCATACTTAAGAATCAGCCGAACTAATCACTTAAATTGCCACAACCATCAGCAAACATTAACATTGCCTTCACTTATAAATGCTCATATAAATGCACCAGAAGACTCTTAGGTGATAAAAGTAATAATAATGTACTGTATATAAATATATACACACACTAGGCCAATTGTCTGCTCAGCAGAGCAGTGTAGTATGGTGTATGAATGGAATTCTGTCTGAGTATGTTGTAGTGAGTGTGGATATTTACAAACTTGGGAATGGATATTTTGGCCCCCGTACCAAAGCTACTGCTCACTGTGTGGCACACAACTATGTGCCACTCACCCTAAAGCTCCATTAATGTCTCCAGAACTTAACTTCCTCAGAAATCTTTGGTTTAACAACCACATATTTTGTGAAGAATAATTGTTCCTTTATATTGATTTCCTATTTATTTTGCACTTTTGATGAAAATATCCTTTAAGAAAAACCTCATTTCATGACTGACATTGCGAGCCCTGGTAATTCCCTCTCGAAGGAAATGGGTCTGTGTCACAACCTGTGTATGCTGTTCCCTAAGGCAAAGTTGAAAGTGTGTAGGTTCTTTAAATAAACCATTTTTGAAGTGCAATCATTTCGTTACTGTTTACTTAACAGCATACATTTCTTCCAGCATGTTCAGTTCGTAATACTTTTACAATGCTTTAAACCGAGTTGAACAATTGGTATTTTAAATGAAAACAAGAATAGGTGAGTTTTCCTGTGTTTGTCAAGCATGTGTGTACAGTACAGAATATTGGAAAGTACAGAATATTTAAAACATTATGTACAGGGTGGCAAATTAGCATGCAGTCCACCCAATTGTAGCAATGTCAATGTTAACAGCCACTCTTTGAAAGTATGTTAATACTACTACTACTAATAGGATAATTAGGGGAAGAAGTCATCCCTATATTTGCTTCAAGCTAACAGGCAATCATTAATGTTTAACCCAAGACAGCACATAAAAGCTTTGAATATTCAATTTGTAGAATATAGAAACAATTTATTTTCTCCACAATAACTCAACTTGTCCATAAGGGGTAGCTGTTGGCATTTAAGTAGCTTTTGTGTGCATTGTAGACCTCTGAGGTAGTGTCAACTTTCCATAGTTGGTGGCATGTTCATAAAAGCAATTCTGAGTATAAACTGTTTTTGCTCTATGCTAGAATTGATGCCTTTTATTGAGCCACTGACTGACTAACACTCACTGACAACACGTCAAATTGTTGCCTGAAACATGCAACAGATGGTGCTTTTCAACATAAATTTTTGCCCTCATAGCCCTACCGATTTAAAGCTAACAAATAATTGTAGAAAGCAAATACATAATCACTACGACAGATCATGGGTCTTGCAAAAATTTAATGGGTGAAATAATACAGCAGTGAGCAACTGTATTCATGTGTGACTTCAGTAGAACTTTTTCATCTTACTGTATAAGCAGCTTTACTTAGCTATTTTTTAACTTCCGGGTGAAGATACAGTCACCAACAAGTTCATGACCAGAATGTAACCAAAATATACTTTGATGTGCAATATTACATTTGTTTGCCAGTGTTACATTAGCTGGCTTGAAAAGTATAATTCTAATGTTAGCACCATTCACTTGTATGCTAGCAAGGGGCTTTTGCTCCCTGCTTGATTCTGAGAAAATGTAGACATTTGTGGGAGAGTTTGAGTAAATAGAATCACGTTAGGGCCTGTCCACATGCATCTGGATACTTCTGAAAATTTTCTTTTTCTGTGTTTCGGCCTCCTGTCCACATAAACATAGTGGTAAAACCATTGAAAATGCTCTGCTTGATGGACATTTGAGAATACTGTCTTCAGTATGTTTTGTGGACAAGTTTTTAAATGGCAGCTGTACCTCAGTTACTACTGAATTTCACTCAGCCATTTCAGATTTAACATTATTTACACATCCCACTGGAATACAGGCTGATTTGAAAAGATTAATCTGATTTCAAAATTATTTATTTCACTTTTAAATCATTACAGAATAATGCAGCAAATTGTAAATGGTTTAAGTGAGCATTAAGCTTAGATTATGTAATTTTACAAGTGCTCAATATGAACCTCCTCCAGCTACAGATAGTCAGATTGCTTAGTACAAGGCAACAAAATGAGCATAGACATAACATATAAAATATACGTTAAACTATAAACTATAAACTTTATATATCATAAACTATATGATAAAGGATGTACACGATATACACAATTACAAATTTTATGAAGAAATATACATATAGCCTGGGGCACAAACTGATTCATTAGGTCTCTAGTGTTTGAATTATTCTGTTTAGTACTGTAACTAATTACTATGAGTTAGAAAAACTTGTACAATCGTGTATGAGACAACTTATCCTTTTAGAATTATTAACTGAACCATCTGATTGAATGATCAGAATGTCAACCACAGATTTCCCTAGTTTGATGGGTTAGGGTGATGGACTAGAGAGAGGAGGAGGAGGAGGAGAGAGAAAGATGGTGGGAAAAATGAGAGGAGACAGCAACAAGAAAAACGAAAATAAAAGTTTAGCAGTGAGCTGTAGCTTTTTTCAAATTCTTTTGTTTTAGAGCTTTAGCGGAAGACTGAGTGAAGTAACTCCCTCTGAAGAGACAAGCACATCAAATTTATTTGTATAGCGCTTTCTACAACTGATGCTGTCACAAAGCAGCTTCACAGAATTCCCATAAAGACAAAGTTTTAACATGAACGTAAAAACCCACCGGTGAGCAAGAAACCTTGGGAGGAACCAAGGCTCACAAGGGGGACCTATCCTCCTCCTCAAATTACCAACAAAGTTATACTACTAATATTAATAATAGTAGTATTAGTAATAGTAATAGCTAGGAGTCCATCAATGTAGGGTGGGCAGCTAGTCCAAGGCAGGTTGCGGTAGCTGCAGCGTGGGCAGCTGGTCTAAAGCAGGTAGCAGGAGAGCTCGACAGTCAGTCATCCACCAGTGTACAGCCGGACAGGTGGGCGGTCGTTTACTCGGAAAAAGGCAGGGAGATGGAATAAGTTTTGTTCTGTTTGGGTGTGAGTAAGACAGAGAATGTGAACATTTCCAGAGTGTGGCTAACGACTCTGGCAGATGTGACTGTAACAGCTTAACTGAAAGGCGAGAACCAGGACACACAGACACGAGAGCACTCTGAAACAGTTTGGCATCCTTCCGCTCCACTGTCCACAAACCTGAGTGACCACGTGTGAGCAGCT